>NW_025725236.1:0-37901 GCF_021461395.2 Schistocerca americana
GACCTAAAATTTTTGTTTATTGTACAAAATATAACTTCCCAAGTTCAAGGTTGGTAGTTAATTTTCCAAATTTTGTTGTAAAGACATCATCTAGTAATGTAATTTTCCTTTATTAAATAACATTTTAGTGTGATGCTCATCCTCTACATCTGTATATGATTAGCTGATGTATGTCTGCTTCTTTAACAAAATCAGTTTTGTTAAGCACAACTTGCTTACTATTCCTGACTCTTCGGGAAGTACACAAAACAAAATGTCTCTGTAGATGGATACCTTGCGGTCAGTATAATACTCTGAATGTTTGGTGAATAATGCATATGTCACTGTTGGCGACCACTGTTTGTAGGTTCGACTGGGAGAACTTTGATATGAATCACTGTCTTGGTGCTCCCATACACCATCAGCTCAACCACTGAAAACACAACAGTTGGTTGAATGGTGAGTGAAGACAACTCGCATCAGGCAGACCAGCAAATTTGTGTGCTAGCCAAACCTCATCAGTGTGTAACAATGAAGTCCAAATCACACTCAAGGAGAAAACTATGTAGCACAGCATTGCCATCAATAGGTGCACTGGAGAGCATGCTGTAGATCTTGATTGGTTGACAAGTGAGAGTGGGGCAATCTGCAGCAGCCATTAAATCTGCTGTGGGTGTTTTGCCATGTGAACTGGCACTGGCAAATGTATCCTTCCATCCTGGACCTAGCGAAGTCGCCAGACTTAAGAATAATTGTATGAAGTGACCCATCAATATGTCTGGCCAGATTAAAAAAGTAGAACCACCTGCTTTCTTCCTTGTAGTTTTCACTTCAGTAGGCTAATACTGGATATATGATTTTGAGAGTAATTTCCTTTTAGTGTTTGTGGTTATTGGGGACATGTGTGGAATTAATGGATCACATTTGGTTAGGGCTTCATGTCTCACTGAATTTCTTTGCTTCCTTGATGTTCATATCAAAGAGTAATTCTGACTTCTTTACTTTCTGGCATAGTATCCCAATTAAAATGCAAGGGTGGTGTTACCACCTTAACCTTCTCAACCATTTTCCTCAGATGGGACCTTTTGTAGGCCAATGGCCTTGCCACAGTGGTAACACAGGTTTCCGTCAGATCACCGAAGTTAAGTGCTGCCGGGCTGGGCTAGCACTTGGATGGGTGACCATCTGGTCTGCTAAGCGCTGTTGGCAAGTGGGGTGCACTCAGCCCTTGTGAGGCAAACTGAGGAGCTACACTACCGCTCATTACTTTCAAAACACCCAGTCAATGACATCTAGTTCTCTGTAGATAAGGTCTAATACCATGGGTACAGTTGAGGAAGCAAAGGAATAGTACAACAGTTGTACACGTAATGGTTTTTGTTTGTAGTTATCGAGATACAATAGTATCCAACAAACTATGTTGTGTTCGTAAATGTGATATGTTTGTTTACCTAATTGTCGACGGATGCTGCATTTGGTGCACTTGTGTTGTTCCCTGTAGTGGTGTAATGTCCGCAGTGAATGGCAAGCATTGCTACGATACACAACACGTAGTTCCTGCATGTCAGTTCCTTCGTGACATTGAAGTGTGCACACTGAAGTATGGCTCCACAAGTGGAGATATCCATAGAAAAATGTGCTGCAATTGCAGCACTTCGCGAAGCAGGTTTATCTGTTCACCAAATTGCGAAAAGTGTAGTGTGTCTATAGGGGGAGTGCAACACATCCTCCACTGCCAGAAGACAACGGGTAGCAATAAGGACATACCACGACCAGGACGACCTCGTAAAAGAACTAAAAGTAATGATAAATTTATCAGAATTACCAGTAAGAGAAATAGATTCAAAACAGCGCCCCAGATTTGTGCAGAATTGGTAGAAATGAACACGACAGAAATATCTGTTGCAACAGTAAGGAGGAGACTGAGTGAAGCCTGCTTGAAAGGATGTGTCACAGCAAGAAAACCCGCTTCCAATGCCCATAAATAAACAGAAAAGACTTGAATGGGCTAGAAGACATCATAATTGGACATCGGAAGAGTGGGCGAAGGTGTTATTCACCGATGAATCCAAGTTCAAGATTTTTGTAACCAGAAAGAGAATATTTGTTCACCGATTTGTAGGGGAAAGGGTATCCCAGCAGTGTGTTCTACCTACAGTTAAATGCGGTGGAGGTTCTATTATGGTTTGGGGATGTTTTGCCGGAGATAGAGTTGGCAACATTGTGGAAATAGAAGAATATATGGATCAGAAGCAGCACTACTGAATAGTTCAATATCATGCAATACGAAGTGGATTGCATTTAGTAGGGAAAGGGTTCACCTTAGAACAGGATAATGACTCAAAACATCTGTGGGCATACTGTACGAACTACATTGCATCAAAGGGAAAACAGAAAGTACTGAATTATATGGTATGGCCATCCCAAAGCCCCGATTGTAATCCCATTAATATGGTCTGGAATTAAATGGACAGACGTATCAGGGAAATTAATATATCCAGCAAGAAACATCTCTGGAATATTGGTAAGGATGTGTGGAATCATATAGATTCACGATACATACAAAAACTGATTAACCACATGCCTCGAGTTAGTGAGGCAGTCATTAAATCCAAAGGAGGATACTTTGATGAAAGTAAAATATAATGATTGTGATTGCATTATATATGTGGAAGTTAATATAATTATATTTTGTGAGAAATAACGTTTGATTTGTGTTGTAAATCTGAAATACCAGGGTGTATCGAAATTAATGAGCAGTAGTGTACTTGATTGAGAAGTAGCGGGTCCAGTCTTGTAAACTGACATATGACCGGGAGAGTGGTGTGTTGACTACATGCCCCTCCATATCCGCATCCAATGATACCTGTGGGCTGAGGATGACATGGCAGGCGGTCGGTACCACTGGGCCTTCATGGCCTGTTTGAGTGGGAGTTTAATTTAGCTTAGTTTAGGACCTTTTGTAGACTTAGGTAGACTCTCAAAGACAGTGTCTCATATTGGAAGATAATCTCTCAAAATAGATGAAGACATTTACAGTGAACTGTTACATGCTGGAGTTTGCTTTCAGCTCTTGCTCTGGCAACTTAACTTCAAGCTACCTGCCACTTTCCAGATGGGTGTGAACCCTTCGCCACCTTGGCTTCGTGCGGCCGTCCTGTCCGCCTGGGCTTTCATTCATTTCTGAAGAGACTACTCCAGCCTCGCTCTATTGCCTTCACTTCCATGACCTTCAATCAGAACTTCGCAATAGTACATTTGTGTACACTGATGGCTCTTCAACTGACAGTGGTGTCGGGTGCGCCTTCATCATTGGCACCAACATTTTTTGGTATCAGCTTCTGGAACACTGCTCAGTATTTACAGCAGAGCTCTTCACCATGTATCAGGCCACGCAGTACACCCAGCAACACAGGTTTTTCAATTGTGTCATCTGCTCCAACTTTCTCAGTGCCCTTCAAACCCTCTGTGTGTTGTACACTGTCCATCTCTTAATGCAACAGGTCCGGGAAAGCTGTCACCAGCACACTGAACTCGCATTCAGGAGGACGACGGTTCAATCCCGTCTCCAGCCATCCTGATTTAGGTTTTCCGTGATTTCCCTAAATCGTTTCAGGCAAATGCTGGGATGGTTCCTTTCAAAGGGCATGGCCGATTTCCTTCCCCATCCTTCCCTAACCCGAGCTAGCGCTCCCGTCTCTAATGACCTCATTGTCGACGGGACGTTAAACAACACTAACCTAACCTAAAACTGTCACTTGCTCACTCTTGGTGGAGCCACCGTGATGTTTATGTGGGTTCCTGGTCATGTTGTTCTGACAGGAAACATGGCCGGTGACGCTGCTGCCAAGGCTGCCGTCCTTGTACCTCAGTCCGCTAGTTTTTATATTGCCTCCAATGATCTCTGTGTTGCTGTCTATCAGCAGGTGGTGTCACTTTGACCTCATGACTTGGATGACCTCCTCTCAGCCCTCTTGCTGCAAGGAGATAATCTAGGTAGGTTGTGTATTGGGTTGTCTTTTTAGCCATCGCCATTTGTTAAGTGGTGCTCCCTAACCATTATGTGCTTATTGCCCTCAACCTCTGATGGTTTGCCATTTCCTGACGGAATTCCCCTTTTTAAACCAGTTACGTTCTCATTTATGTTTTCCGTCTGAGTTATTGTCCATTTTAGCAAACTACGTGCGGGTTGTAGACCACGTTTTATTTTTTATTCATCGTAGCAGTATGGCGATGGACATTTAATCTCTAGTTCAGGACCTCTGTTTCTCTATGGTGTATTTTATGGACATTTCTCCACATCCCTGTTTTTAACTGTCTTTCCTTCGTTTGATTGGGCTTAATGTGTAGTCATTTTTAACTCCTTTTTTCCTTAGTGTTCTGCAGTTCTGACATGGGTGTGTATGACCCTAGTTGGTTTTGCACCCAAAAAACAAAACAAACTAGTGAATTGGTTTAGCACAATTTACAAAGAATGAAGATCTAAGTCAAGATGGCTCATCCTTTGATGATGTAAAAGAAATTTTGTGTTTATTGAATTCACAAAGTATTTTTGTGGGAATGTTTGCTTGAATAAATGCTACAAACATTGGCCTGACAAGACTGAGTTTTGAATACCATTTATGGAGACATACGGTTCTGTATGCAAACAGCAAATTTTGGTTGAAGCTGATGAAAGCCTTTTAGTATTTGGATATAAGTTTGTGTAGTAAGTATTTTGCAGCCGGAAGCAGTGACAGGTGTTTGGCAGATGGTGTAAATGAATTATGAGAGCCTAAATAAATTGGTCTTAAAGATATTTTCTTCTGAGAAACCATAATTATGTTTCAGTGATCACTAAATGGTCCATATTCTGAAGGGTAGGCAAAGAAGAAAAACTAAGTGAATGAAGATGAATGGGAACTAAGTGAACAAAGATGGATGGGAAGTTGAAATGTTGGAACTTTGGGTTGCAGTGGCATTTCTCAACTTTTCAGTATTCACGACTCAATTTTCGATCATAATTTTAACCGCCCCTCCCACCACCACCTTTTTCACATGTGATTACTATATATACATTTTGATGCTAAAGCTGCAAAGTTAGAAACCTTACCAGTTATCAAGAATAAGTAAATTTATTGCTTGCTTTTTTGCAACACTGATCCACTACCTTGACAAAACCAGAAATGATGACCCCCTATTCCTCTGTCTTACAGGTAGTGTGCAAACATACTCCCAAAGGTCTCTCAGCTGCCGAAGTAGTAGTGTTCGTAGACTTCATGGCAAGTGTCGAAATCAAAAGACAGTTTAGTAATAATTCGCTCTTTGAATTTTAGTTGTGGGAGGACTGATGAGTTTTCCGCACTGAAAATGAACATTTCATGTACCATCAACATTCTGAACTTCCTATCTTTGTGAACCCAGTTTTTCTGCATTGACTGCTTTAAAGACAAAAATCTCAGCTAAACATGGAAATAGAATTAAGAGTGTCTATGTTTCGTGTATTAAATCCTCGTTCGAAAAATGTTGCTTTGCAAGCCAGATCCAAAGGAATCACTTATAATTACAAAACTTGTTTTTAGTGTAGATTGAAACATTAATTATTGAATCATTGTGCAGTACTAAACAGTCCAATTTTTCGTGCATTGTATTAGTGTAAATGTGAATCTTAAGTTTTTATTATGTCAGAATGTATTCTGCTTTACTTTTCTTTCAGAAAATTAATCTGTTTATGACTTCATATTTTCTTCTTTTCAATAATCTCATGCTCCCCGCCCCCCTACCACCCCAACCCCCACCCCAATAGGGGGTGTGCCCTACAGGTTGAGAATGAGTGAGTTACAGGGAAAGTTATTGACTGTGGCAGAGGGCATAAAATGCCATGTTTGGGGGAGGGGGGGGGGGGGGGGGGAGGATCGACAGTATCAGCAAATGTTAATTTATTATGTGCAAAAGAAGGAAGATTATATGGAGGTATATCGTTTTGCATATTAAACAAAAATCACAAAAATAACTGAAAAGTTGAGTGTTGACTGTGGTCAGACTCATATTCAGCACATGGCATGGAATAAATAAAATCTGAAACCGTAGCTTGAGGCAAAGAATTTATACGAGCGTTGGAACTTAAATAGTGGCAACTATTTATTCACAACCGATACAAAAGAGTTACACGTTTGCACCTGTTACTGTCCTTCAAAGTAGTCACCAATGTTGTGTAGAATCCGTTGCCAGCGATGTGGAAGGCGTAGTATACTGTTAGCAGAGCCCGTTCTGTTGATGGTGCGAATGGAGTGGCCTAAAGTTATGGTGATTCTCGTGTATGACTGTGATGGTGTTATCCTAACGCATTACGTTCCTTCATGGCAGACAGTCAGTGCACAGTATTACTGTTCGTTTTTGAAGCATCACCTGTGACCAGCTTTGTGAAAAAAGCGGTGACACTTTCTGCGCAACACACCCATCATTTTGCACAACAATGCATGGGCGCATACAGCGCAAACTGCGGCTGCTCTGTTCGGTCGATAGGAGTGGTAAGTACTGTACCATCCACCATACTCCCCGGACTTAAGTCCTTGTGACTTTGATTTAATTCTGAAGATGAAGTAACCACTTCGTGGCATTCGCTTCAGAACTGTTCCAGAGATTGGACAGGCAGTAGACCACTCCATTCGCACCATCAGCAGAACAGGCCCTGCTAACGGTATACTATGCCTTCCACATCGCTGGCAGCGGATTCTACACAATGCTGGTGACTACTTTGAAGGACAGTAACAGGTGCAAACGTGTTACTCTTAGTCAGTAAAATCATTTGTCTTACAAAATTGGTCTTAATGTGTGACACTTCAGGGGAGAACAACGGTGAGTGCCTCTCGGGAGCATCCCATATATGCTGTATAGGATTAAGAGATTTAGGTTGGCAGTTGGTTGGCATTGAAGATGTTTATGCGTGCGACAAACCCAGTGGTGCTGAGTGTTGTCATCTTGCAGGATTGTATTGTTACCTACTTCCCTGATATGATACATGAGGTGTGGTTATGAAGTAATGGGACTATTGCTTAAAACATTTTCTTTCAAAAACATACGTATTTAGTTATTGTTACTGTCAATATACCTCCTCCCTCTATCCCTGTAACACTCCACGTGAATTTTCCATTGATGGAAGCAGTGCTAAAAGTCGTCCTCTGTGAACTTCTTGATGACACATGCCACTTTTTCCTTCACTGCTTCAGTGGACTGAAATCTTGTACCTTTTGATGCATAATTGACCTCGGGGAATAGATCACATTGTGCTAGGTCAGGTGAATAATGCGGGTGGGCTAACACTGGGATGCTGTACTTTGCTAGAAACCTCTTAATAGGTGATGTGGTATGAGCTACTGCATTGTCATGATGCAGAACTGGAGACTTGTTCTGCCTCATTGTGGATATTTTTTCCACTGAGTTGAGCAATAACCTCCAGTTAGTAATGCTGATTAATAGTTTGACCTTCAGGAATCCAGTGAAGATATACAATTCCATCAATGTGCGTGTGTAAAAAAAAAAAAAAAAAAAAAAAAAAAAATCCTCATTTTTGGATCTTGATATGCTCATTCGAACTTCTTTTGCTCTCGGTGACATTGGTCCCTTTCAGTGCATGGATTGATGCTTGCACTTCACGACAGGTATCTGAAATCTTCATAACCATTGAAGTGTAAGTGCTGTTGCCACTGCACATGCACGGAAAGGCACTGTTCAGTGCTAATACATTTGGCAACCTTCAGTCTCCCACATGTATCTGTTGTTGTTTTTTCCGTGTTTGTGTTACTAGTGTGCAATGACTTAAGATGAAAATTATGATGCCTTTTAGTACATCAGAATTGAAAGGCAGGAAACTGAATTGTCAATCTCTGGAGATTGTATGTAAAATTTTAATGTTTATGGAAGATGAGTTCACGGGTAGCACTATCCAGAAAATTAAAAGGGAAGGTAAGCTATTAGAATCTGGCAGAGGAAGGAAATTTGTAACTTTGGTTGAAAATACATAAATGCAAAACAACTATAGACATTGACAGTTTTGATGAGGTTGTCGTCAGGAGATTTGCTTACAACTTTCCTCTGAACAAAAATCCATTGTCTACAGTGGAAGGAATTAAACAGAAGTTGATAGAAGCTATAGACTTTCAAGATAGCTACACTAGTGTAAGGTGGTTATTGAAGAACTTAGATTTCTGCTGCTGGGGGGCGGGAATAAATAATAATAATAATAATAATAATAATAAAGCAGGCTCATACTGTTAGATAGAGAAGCAACATTCAAGAAAAAAGAATTGCGTATTTGAAGCAATTAAACAATTTAGTAAGGAAAACTGGGACATTGTTTAAGTTAATGAAACTGTAATTTTATCATCACATGTAGGTGGAAAATCGTGGAGTGATAATACAATTTGTGGTCTCCTCAAACCAGTATCAAAGGGTCAAAGCCTAACAACAACTCAAGCAGGTGGTGAAAATGGCTTCATTCCTAATGCACCTGTCAAATGGAAGTCAACTCAAGCAATGGGAGATTATACAGCCATGTCAACCAACAAAATTGTGAGAAGTGAATGACAGGAAAGGTGATCCTCAATTTAAAACCTAACTCTGTGCACTAATACTTGAAAGTGCTCCATATCATAATGAAGATGATATTAGAAAGTGGCTAACAAAGGAACATATCCCCTTCTTGGATGACATGCTGAAACCTGTTCTGTATGAGCTTGTTCTAAGAACCAAGACAAGGCCCATCAAGTATTCCGTCGATAAGATTCTGTAAACTGTTCGTCATGTTACCTTACGCCTTCCACCTTACCACCTGGAATTAAATCTGATAGAGAACATCTGGTCTATTGTGAAAGGTTGGGTAGCTTCTAGAAATGTTCTCTGTAGCATAAACCTGTGAAAATTTGTGCGAGTAGAAGTTTAATTCAGCGAATAAAGAAGATTAGATTCTGTTATGCAAACACGTTAAAAAAAATTGAGCGAGAATACATGCAACAAGAAATCTCTTTAGATGGTGAAATTGATAAAGTAGTAATACGTTTAGGTGGCATAGGTACTGATAATGACAGTGATTATGATGATTCTCAATTTGAAGATGATGGAGAACTCGAAGGAGTAACTGTGCTGTCTTACAATGATTGAAGGTGATTACTCACAGTCCATGTTTGCTGTTCAGTGTACATACTCTTTTGCCGAGCTCTGCGGCCATTCTCTCTGTGATGTCGCCCATGCTTTAAAGGTATCTGGTAGAGAGTATAGTTTTAGTATCATAAGTGAAAAGCCAATATATGTCACATGTCATCAGTCTTTCCAAGATATTAGGATCATTTTCAGCGGTATTCAAAGTGTCAGTACAAACATTTTTATGAACTTTTTGTTCAAACATGAGAATTTTTGGCTCCAGTTTCATGCACGCATTTCTCATGTGAAATTGGTCATGTAAAATTTGACTTACCCATTCTTTTCATTTCTTACTGTTTCAGCAATTGATCGAATACTCAATCAGTAGTCAGATCGAATCAGGTTATCTATTTTTTTTATATTTTCATCCATTTTTGAAGTTGAAGGGCAACCTAAGCATGAGTCATCTTCAGTGTCTTTTCAGCCATCTTAGAAGTGCATGAATCACTCAAAAGCTTGTTTATATGATGAATTGTTTGCACCATACATTTCTTTTACTAAAAGATAGGTTTCGGTAGCAGTTTTTCAAAGTTTCATGTGAAACTTCACAGTAGTTCATTGCTCTGTTATGACACCATTTTTCCGGCAAAACAAAATGACAGCTCTTACACAAACGAAGGCAACAGTTGCACCAATTTGTCTATAGGCATCAGAGGTGCCATATTCAAATGAGAAGGCTTCACTGTTCACAGCTATTGGTCATTCATTTTTGGCACATGTGTAATTATTCTTGACAGCGTTAGTCCCATTATTTTATAGCCACATTGTATGTAACTTTTAATTCATTCATCAGGGGTATTTGGGGAAGGGTATTTATTGACATCTGGCCATATGAAACTGGTCTGCTGGCACTACGCAAGCTAAATGAGGTTTCATACCTAAGGAGAATCGTCGTCCTTCTCTAGTGTCTGTGTTGAACTGTTCACTTCATAAAATACTGTAAATGGTACATAAAGTGTATGCGGATGGTCGTTCTGTACACATGTTGTTGTGTCAGTAATAGAGGTGGCCACATAAGACAGTTGGACATTTATGAAAAGGTAACACATCAGTAAGTTTATTTATAATATGTACTCTTAATAATTGAAATATACGTAATTTTGAAGTGCTGTAGGTCTTTCAGTGGTGCTGAGTTATGTACAATGAGAATAATGTTCTTGATAAAAGCAAAGTGTCTTGAATGCTGATACAATCGGATAAATCACTGGTAACTCATAATGCTTAGTAGCGCCATGCTATGTCGCTGTGTTTTCCTCTCTGCAGTTTCCATACTGAGGTTGATAAAGAGTTTGTAGATTCACTGAGGCTGGAGTGAAGCTCTGAGTGTGTTGCTTAAAAATACATGACAGCCAGTCAGTCCTAGGCAGTGAGGTCATGAAAATTCAGTGTTCTCTGGTGGTGGAGAGTAATGGAAGAGCGAGCTTGCCTCACTACACACTGGCAGGAGGTTTAAAAATGCCATCTCCTGTGCAACTGAGGACGGTGCATCAGGTGTGGTCTACAAAGATGCTGTTGATACCGCATGTATACTGTCCTTGATGCCTTTTTGCACTTTATCAATATCGGTTCCTAGATCCACATTGGTGAACAATGTAGCTCTTGCAGTTTTCTTCATTTAAATCTCTTTGCAGGGAAAGCCTGCAGTCTCTGAAAGACAGAAGGTTGAACTGTCTCAGTTTCACCTTTTAATGGCTCTCCAAAGCATTTCATCCATTGAATGATACTTCTCTTAAACTATACAGAGTTGACTGACATACATATCGTTTTTCACTCTTACAGCACAAACTATGATTTTATAATCCAGAAGTTGTAGTTACAGCCGTGATGTCAGTATGCACATTAGCTGCTTTCTTGTCTTATGGTGGAGGTGGAGCCATTAGCAAACCATTAGGACCAACAGTGTGTTCACAAAACTGATTTGAATGTTCAGTAAACATCAGAAAGGTTTTTGCATTTTAGGGCTCTTCAGGAATTGGCTTTGTGAGAAAATGCATTCATATACACACAACTTTTGAACCGAGCACTTTCAGTGATACGGGTGAACGGACAGTGACATCCTGTACAGGGAAAGTGCAAGCTGTGTTCTGTCTTTGAGGTGCAAGTCTTTCGATTTGACGCCACTTCAGCGACTTGCGTGTCGATGGGGATGAAATGATGATTAGGACAACACAACACCCAGTCCCTGAGTGGAGAAAATCTCTGACCCAGCCGGTAATTGAACCTGGCCCCTTAGGATTGACATTCTGTTGTGCTGACCACTCAGCTACCGGGAGTGGCTAATAAATAATTGATAGATATGAAAGAGCTGAAAAACAACAGAAAAAATCCAGGTGCTGACTGAAGATTCTATGTTGGAACCTCGAATTTGTATTCGGACCCTTACTTACTCTCCAAGGCAGCCTATTGATTTTAAAAGCATTTAAGTACTAGTTGTCAGCACTAAGTATTTGCAAGCAGCTTTATACATATTGTTAGTGAGAGTTTTAATGTTAGCAAGGAAATGGGGTCATTTACCACACTAACTAAGAAGCATTCCAGGAAGGAGCTGAAAATTGACAATTTCGATAGATGTGTCATTCAAAATACAAAATATGTTCTTTTAAAGCAGCTGATGATGAATGACCAACTGTGAAAATATAATGTAGGTGTAAGAGAGACCACTAACTGAATGGCAGAAGTGTTGAGTCATTGACAGGCACACACAAAAGAAAAAGAAATTTTCTAGCTTTGGAATAAATCCTTTGTTGATCTAGACTGCAAATACACACACAAAACACATGGTGCAGCACCCAGGGACAGTGACCATCATCTCTCTCTCTCTCTCTCTCTCTCTCTCATTCTCTCATTCTCTCTCTCATGAAGCTATGTTGTCTACTCTAGGTTGCTTACTTTCACCTATTGCCTAGTTCTTTATGTGAACCTCATCTCATCTATTGATACTTCATCTCCTCTTCCCATAATATTGTTGTCTGGTATGTTTCCTTTATATGGTCCTTGTATATACATTCCTTCCACCTTTCAACCTTTTCCTTCTTTGCTTAGTATTGGCTTAGTAGTGGTGTGCCATCTAAGCTCTTCTTGCTCTTACAGTTGCCCACATTTTTCCAAAAGTTTCTTCAGCTTTCCCTATGTGGCATTTACCTTTACTGTAGTCATGCATGCTTCTACGACTTTGTATTTCTCCTGTAGCCATATGTGAATTACCGTTTTACATTTTCTGCCAATCTCATTTTGTAGATATCTGTTTTACCTTTACATGTTTTATTTGCTGCATTTTTAGGGTTATAGGATCACTTTGTTGTCTGTCTGTTAATGACCACTTCTTCTCAGAAATGAGTAGAGATATAAAGTTGAAAATTTGTCAGATACTAAGGTCCACAGTTCCTTTTCAGTGTAAAAAAAATTTAAGCTTCTAAGTCATTGCAATCAAGAGGCAGCCAGTTATGTCACATATTTTGATACTCTCAAACTCACTCATCAAAACCTACAGATGAACTATCTGCATACATAATTAAGTTTGTATGGAACCCTTAAAGTGCGAGTAATACACTTGTCTGGTTTTTATGCATTTTCTCCATTGATCTATCAAGGATTTCTGCTGAGCGATGTCTTTTTGCCTATTTGATCCTCTGGTGGCTTTGCTATTCCATCTCTCAAGGCTACCTACTTCTCTTTTCTTGAATTACTTTTTACCTAATGCTCCCTTTGACAATCACAAGTAGTTCAGGTTGTTTCAACTTATCAGTGTCTCATCTCCTTAATTTTCCTACATTTTTGTAATTTTGTCAGCTTTAGTCTGGCTTTCACAATGAATAAATCGTGGTCAGAGTTCACATCGGCTCCAGGAAATGTTTTGCAGACACAGTGTGCAATAATGTGGGCTGCAACTAGCTTAATTCTTCCTGGCAGTGTCAGTTCACAGTTTGATTAACAAAACCTTTTTTTGTACTGTTGCTGAATGTAACATGTGAATGGGTTATTTATACTAACATGCAGACGCTGTAACACAGAAGTTATTACACCAGGAATAATAACAAGATCACTGGCTACACTGTGGAGCTTCTTTTTTACCTTATTAGTGAGATGACCATGAAATACATCAAGGCAAAGCATTGATTGTAGTTCGGAAAGCCCATCAGGATGCAGTTCCCATATGTTTCAGAGCCAGTCAAGGTTTGAAGTTAGTCACCCATCCCCTCTCTTGATTTTGAACAGTGATGTCATCAGGGAACAGCTTTACATTTTTAAGGGTCTTGGGGCTTGTTTTCCACGTGAAGATTAAGGAAGGGGAAGTTTGCACCCATCTGCAGTGATTGCCAACATTACAGGTATGCACTATATTTCAAACCCTTATGCTTTGATGGTAACTTCTTTTGTCCCCTTGTCATCAGCTGTGTAATTATGTGGCAAATCAAACAAAATTAGCATCTCATCAGTGTTACCCATTTGTCCCATCAAAAAATTCTTCTCTTTCCAAAGTATGATGACATACTGCTGAAACTTTTGCATCTTTTTCTCAAAGTCCTACAGGAGCTTTTGGCATACTGTTGTACAGTGCTGTAGAAGTAAGCCCACGTCTTTCGTAAAGTGATAAACCCATCCATGACTAGCCTTAAACTCTTGCCTTGTTATATTAAGAATTGCAACGACCTCTTTGCTTTTTTTTCTTATGGTATCACCAGTCACAAGTTGCCCAGTTTTCCTTCTTTCATGGGGAATCCCAAAATTTTTACTTCAACATCTTCAATGTTGTTACTGAGCAGAAAATTCAAGTTTATACTCGAATGTAATGAGCCATCAAATCTTGTGCATACACCAATTTTGAGTACTGCATATGGTAAAAAAAAAAGTGCGCTTAGATTCCCATAAGTGCGGTAGTAGCCATGTATGAAACTTCCTGGCGGACTGAAACTACGTACCAGAGTGAGACTCAAGCGTGTCTTCAGACTTAACAGAAGTTCTTCCTGGGACTAGCAAAGGATATAGTGGAGAAATGGCTTTGCTACAATCTTTGGGGATTGTTTCTGGAATGAAAATTCATTCTAGTGGCCATGTATTTATTTATTTATTTATTTATTTATGCACATATGTATGTACTACTGTGGTGTGTCAAGATTTTGTATCTATCTGGGCTGTAATAATCTGTCCACTCTGCTGTTCATAGTAGTTCATCTCCATTCCTGTTTCTTATTATTAGACCTGCATTACCCTTATTTGAGTTTGTACTGATAACCCTGTACTCATGTGACCAGAAAGTCTGTTCTTTTTGCTGTGACACTTCACTGCTCTGTCTGACATCAACACACACCTTTCTCTTTTTAAGTTTTCTAACCTTTCTAGAAGATTAAGGGATCTAACATTCCACACTCTTATCCATAGAACACAAGATTTCTTTTTCTGATTACATCCTCCTGAGAATAGCCCCTGCCTTGAAATCTGAAAGGGGAACTGTTTTATCTCCAGAATATTTCATGCAGCAGAATGCCATCTTTAAGCCATACAACACAGCTGCATGTCATCAGGGAAATATAACAGCTGTGGTTTCCTGTTGCATTTAGCTGTGCTTCAGCACCAACATAGCAAGACTAGTGTTAAAGAGTCCAGATCAATGAATCATCATGATTGTTACCCATGCAACTACTGAAGAGGCTGGCATCTCCCACATTTTTTAGGAACCACATGTTTCTATTTTTGTTGGTCCATCATCATCATCATCATCATCATCATCCTGACTGGGGGACATCGGTTGGTAATTAACTGTCAATGTCAATAAAATTCACCAATAGTCATATACTTTTAAGATTTTATTTTATTCTGAAAGTAACCAGTTTTGGCATTTCATTATGACATCTTCTGGCCCCATACGCTTCTATCCAAATAAACGAACTTGTTATATAGCACAATAAATCACTGGATATTGTGAGTGACAACATTTTCTTAATTGTAAGGATGTAAGGATGTTAATTTTGTGGTTATTTAATGCATTATTTCCTGCCAAGTACTTGCCAGGTTGCTACATTTCTTCATTTGTTGGTTCAGTAGTTCTTATATTGAACTACAAACTTTGATTATTTCCTTTCAGCATATAATGCAATTAAAGAGGAGAACAAAAATTCTACAGCCACATTTCCGCCAGTGAGTGGAGGTGGAACCAAGCATGCAGAGGTACAGTCACGTGAAACTAACTGGGATCATCGGGAGAAACGTGACCGTGACCGTGATCGAGAAAGAGACAGGGACCGTGACCGTGACCGAGACCGTGAAAAACAGGACAGAGATAAGAGTGGGACATCAACGAACAGGTGCAATTTTCTGTTACATTCTGAGAGATCTATTAAATAAAATAAATTTGTGTATTTTGCTGTGATACTACAATGTGAGATGTTATGGACTGATTGTAACACCATAGTGATGTGATATATCTTGTGCCCGCAGTTGCTAGTTAGTAATTGAGTCAAGGGTTTTAGTGATGAACAATGCTGTGTTCATGCAGTATCACTAATATTTTTGTGACCTTTGCTTTCACAGACTACTACTGTTTGAAATTTGTAGCTGTCAACTAAGACATAGAGTGTAACATGTCTGTTAGATAGGGGCTTTAAGCTTGGTGGGCTACTTGATGCTATTCGAAAAAAATGGTCTATGTACATACACTGTATCCATCCTGTCATTTCTTCTCTCTTGTGTAAAGTTACATGTTGTTCATTACTTAGAACTGCCCATGACAAATTGGCAGTGGTGTAGGGCCCTACACAAAGAAATTCTCTACTGAACCTGCCCTTGACATGACCATAGTTACATATAAAGAATTTGACACTGCTGAAAGAATGATATCAGGAATAGATTTCAATGGTACAGCTCACTTAAGAAGGTGCTTCATTTACAGTTGTAAAATATATTTCAGCCATTTCTTCTTGAGGTACAAACAAAAATAGCTGAGTATCCTGAAGATTCAGATTTTTATTCTTTTAAAAGTACAGTGTTTGTAACTCCAGAGACTAGTCCTTTACTTCTTCCATGATTGAAGCACTTGTGAAACATCTATTAAAGTGTCTTGTAACTGACTCATTACGATGTACTTGATACCTTCTGAGCACCTGACCAGAACTCTTTCAACAGGATTTTTCACTTTTTACTATGTTTTTATCAGAAAACAGTTGATCAGATTTAAAAAAAAAAAGTGTTTAAATTTTCTATTTCGTTTTCTGAGCAGCAGCATTTTTTGTGAGCAGCTGCATTGTTCTGAGGAACTAGGCTTTTTGTATATTCCAGGCCTCTTCTCTTGTATTTATTCATTCAGGAGATTTGTGTGATATTGCCCTGTAGTATGCGAGGTAATCAGTGACAATAATCTGTTTTGTATCCTAAACAGTACTTCCCCTCAGATGAATTCGGCTTTGCTTCCCACCACGCAATGCTGTCTGGACTTTGTTTAGTTTATGGTATAAATTAGTAGATCCACATCATACATGTGGTAGCAGCTGTCACTCAAAATCAGGTGGAACATACTTGAAAGACCCTAAGCATTACTCAGAAATTTGTTTTCAGACTTGCTTTTTGAAAGTGTTTAACATATGTGCCACTCATCTTGCACAGAAATTTCTAAAATTTTTGTGTTATAATGTCCCATGCTCTTTCTTCTCAAACAATGGAAAATCCAGGGTAAAATAATGACAATATTATAAAAAGTATAGATGGCTACTCTCCATAAGTGTGGAGATGTTGAGTTGCAGACAGGCACAACAAAAAGTTGGCTAAACAAGTAAGCTTTGGACCAAAAGGCCTCCTCCTGAAGTAAACAACACACACACACACACACACACACACACACACACACACACACACACACAAAAACATGGGACCACTGACAGCGGTCAGAGGCAGTGGTCATGTGTGTGTTGGGTATGTGTGTACTTCAGAGAAAGGCCTTTGGGCTGAAAGTTTACTTGGTTAGCAGTCCTTTTGTTGACCCTGACAGTGACTCACCATCTCCACTTCATGGTGAGCAGCAGTCTATCTTTTTCATAATATAGTCTTTATTTTGATACTCCTATGGAGTCGGATGTTTTTTGCACCTTCAGTCATCTGTTGCCTAATACTGCATTTTGTACTTACCCGGTGATTTCATCTGTGGTTGAAATTTTGGGTTGTCCCTCACATTGATCATGTTATAGAGAAGTGTAGTCACGTTTAAATTCAGCCACCAATTTCTCTACCATGAAAAATGATGGAGCAGACAGCATACAAACTTCCACAAATTTGGAATTAATTTTCATTCATGATAAACCATTCAAAATGCAGATTTTGATAGCACTATACCATTACAGTTTGTCAGGTTGAATGCAACTCTCACAAACTAGTTCATTTGTAAAAGCCACAGAACACAACTATTTTGTAGATAAAATTGATGTTCGACTTACATTACTCGGCGACATGTACCAAAATAACTAAAGCAGAATTCACTGATGTCATGGCAAGAAATATTCTCCTTGCCCTCATGTTTGTCAGTGTTATGTATTCCCGAGGCACTGTATTGCAGCAGTTGGCAGAGTGGGGAACAGCCAGTGTGTCTCCACCTTAACCTTATAAGTGGTCAGGCATTTTCAGATCTTGATGCTGTAAAAACCATACTCAGTAGCAGTTACACTTTGTTTCTGGATAATCCCCCCACCCCCACCCCAGCTCTTCTATAGTTCTCATTCCATTTCTGATTATATTACTAGTGCTTGAGCAGTGTCAAATAGCTTTGTATCTTTTATCCTTTGTTGCACTTGTAATTTTAAAGAACCATATAATGTGATGTAAATTTGTTAACCTAATTTGTGGACAGTGGTTTCGCAGTGACACATTGTTTCTACATTATAAGTATAGAACATGTAGTGAAATCATTCATTTCTTCTGCATCTGCAACAGTGTTCGAATCATATTTTAATTTTTACCGCCTAACCTTATTGCATAGGCAGTGGTGTATAGTGGTTTTTTGTTTTTAGATATATGCAGAAGGTTTTCCATTGGTAACTCTGTATTACAAAGCAGCAGATCTAAAATGAAATAACATTCTGCCAGTGCTGTCTGGAATTTACCTTTGATTGTAAACCAAACTTCTATGTGTCACTTCCAAAGTACATTCCATAAAAGTAGAATTCAGTGTTGCCAAGAAAGAGGAATCTTTGGGACAAAGCCTGGAGGGTATGGTGGATCTTACTAAGTTTTGTAGATGCAAGATCAGTCAACATATTCTTGTGTCTGGATGGAGTGAATTGCATTTTATACACTGGTCAAATCATTGAGAGAACCATAGGAGATAACATTCATTATGTAAGGAATCCAATTCTTCTTTGTCTTCTGCACTTCATGGATTAAGCTTAAAGCCTGTCCTTTTTTTCGGAGATTGACTGTGTGCTTCCTGTCATGTCCTCTTAACAGCTCTGCTTTCCATTGGGCTTTAAGCCGATGCTGATTTGGGAAGTTGAGTGTTGTCAGTTCACTAAAATATTCTGTATCTGGTGTTTCTTGTTCCCAGAAATTTAATGGCTACACTTTGTATTTTGGGTAAATTTGTTATTGTACAGATACTCAGCATTCAGTTCTATGAAAAATGATGGAAGAATGATAATTTTACTCTTGTGTCTTTTCTGGCCATATTTTAACATGTTATAAACAGTACAAATTCCAACATGTAGAAGTAGCTAGCTGTAACTTCAGTGCTATCTACTATATTTTGACAGCCCAAATATCTGAAAGATGATAAATATTCTAAAATCACGTCATCCACAATGATTTTACTTTGGCCTTTCCATTACTTTGATGCCATATATATTTGTGCGTGCGTGCTTACACGTACATAAATTGGTGGAGCAATCATAGTTTGACCATCCTTATACAGTATGTTGTCAGTGTGAATAGTCAAACCTACAGAGCATCTTCAGCTCTAGAGCAATCATGAGAGATGTGGATCTAGATGATGTTTAGCTGAATTTCAGATGACTTTCATAAGATTAATGTCCACTTTGGACATTGTCACGAATTTTGTGAGATGCAGCTAATGAAGCATGTTTTTTCCAGTTGATCTCTGTGTGGATGAGAACTGGTGAGTTATAGAATCCAGAATCTTCAGTGATACCAATGTAAGCTGAATAGGAGATTGGAGGTTCTCATCCCTCTATCTTTGAGCTGTCAAATAACCATTTTGGATGATGTGGTCGTCCACCAATGTTGTTGATTCCTACAATCACTGCCAGTCTACCACTATGCTGTTATACAGCTCCATTTAGTGTGTCATCGTGTCCTCCAAGCCACATGCACACTCTACAGTGTCATGTGGTTACTGTGACCCAGATAAAAGAACTATATGCATAAAGGCCAAAAGCACGAAGATTATTGCAATTAGTTCGACTTGATGTCCTGTTGTTTGAAAAAGTCTCTTGCTTGTTCTAACAGAGAGAACTATTGTCTCAGGCCACCATTGCTCCTGAACAACAGTGCCCTGATTTTCTTTGAATACCTCCTGTTGTCTAAAATTTGATTCCACTGTTCTGAAATTACACATTGAGAATACTTATCGGTATGTGCTGCCTCACACTTGATACACCAGTTTCTACCTATCATTGGCTCACTATGCTAAAAGTTTTGACAAATTACATTGCTTAGACAGTGCACCAGCTTTTCGTGTAATTAACAGCAGCATAATCACAGATGACTGCTGGGTGTTCAGTACTTGAATAGCGCTCCACTTATCAGTGAGCTATATGTTTAAGGTGTAGGTGAATGGGTCTCTCTTCCCATTCCTGTAACAATAGAGTGACTGTACTCAACATTTCCTGAAGGTCACAAATTTTTTTTCGCATTGTATTGTATCTTGTCTTATCCCCAAACTGTTTTGACCATTGTACTGTGTATTTAGGTTTACTGTAGAGTTTGTGACTTAATATTTTAGCGTCATAATCTTTGGCGTAGGCACAGTTGAAGTCTGTGGCAATATTCATATACACAATAATATATTTTTTCCATATTTTTAAGATCCATACAGTGCTTTCATTGATTTCTTGCCTGTTGGAACAGAAATTGTTACAAACTGGTATCCCACATTGTACACATTATTGGATTACTCTTTGTAAAATCAGACATAAGGGCATATTATAACCAGGTTTGAATATCGTGTGATTCATGCAACCGCCTAAGGAGAAACTATTCATTACTACATTTTGCAGACATAACTGTCTTATTTTTATGTTACATGTTCTGTAATACCATGTGATAAGAAAATACTGTGAGCAAGTGGTCTCCCGATCCGACTGAAGCTAATAGTGCATTCACTAACAATAATGTGAATATACAGTTGTTTCTCACACATTTGTGTGCAGCTTCTTCATCGAAATGCATGTCCTTTTTATGGGGAAAATGAAATCACATAAATTGTTAGTGCAGCCTGTAAATATGATGAAAGAAGGCAACTTTTGAAAAGTCTTGTGTAATTCTGTAAAACCATCATCTCAGTTTTATTGTAAATATGTCACTATTATTTTCCTTGGGACTATTTGTGGTTTTGACTTGAGTGATGAAGACCATTGCATATGTGTCTATTGTTATTTAGTATTTAAAGTGTAGTAGTCTGTTCTTCATTTTTCTTTAAAAAAAAGAGACAATATTTTCAACAACCTTCCTGGCAGATTAAAACTGTGTGCTGGACTGAGACTTGAACGTGGGACCTTTGGCTTTCGCATGCAAGTGCTCTGTCGACTGAGATATGCAAGCATGACTCATAATCCATCCTCACAGCTTCAAATCCGCCAGTACGGATCATGAGTCATGCTTGGGTAACTCATTTGGTAGAGAACTTGCTCGCAAACAGCAAAGGTCCAGAGTTCGAGTCTAGGTCCAGTACACAGATTTAATCTTTCAGGAAGTTTCATATCAGTGCGCACTCTGCTGCAGAGTGAAAACTTCATTTTGGAGTATTTTCAACACACTGTTGTATAAAGTGGAATTTAACTTCATGTGAAGTTTCAAGCTGTTTTCATAAAACACAGTATTAATGTAATGCTTGTTTCCTAGTTGTAAACTAATTAAATTATAAATAGAACTATACCTAAAATTTGTTGTGCTGTGCAAATCATATAGTTGCATATAGTTTTATGTTTATGATTCACAGGGAAGTTCCTCATCACCACCACCACCATCACCACCACCACCACCACCCCAGCAACAGTGGAGGATCTTTGGCACCGTCATCAAATGGCCCCCATCACAACAAGTCAAGTTCAAATCAAGCTCTGTCATCTCAGTCACATCATCCGAAGCAGGTGTCTTCACGGAATGATGTTCCCATACGACAGTCTACATCTTCAGCACGTGATGCAGCACGTCGTGAACAAGCCCACAGCAGGGAAAGTTCAAAGCGGGATGTGTCTGTAAGAGGTACAAGTGAACACAAGTTCATACAACCGTCTCGGCATGAAACCTCAGAGACAAGAATGCATAATACCTCACTACCCCAGGAGCTGCCAGTATCGTCAGCTGGTCATATTAAAAAAGAACCACGTTGTATTGAGCTGACAGCAGAGTCGGTTGTTCAAGGAAATGAAGCGGATGATATTAGATCATCAGTTTCTGATAGTAAGCATTCTAGTAACACATCATTATTCGCAAACTCGTCAAAAGATGGGATGATGGCTATGTCGACAGAAAGTAAAAATATTCAGGCAGAACATTCAAAATATACCCAGAATACAGATGCTATGAGACACAGGGGTTCAAATGAAAACAAAAACATTCTCAATTTGGTTCACAGTAGTGGTGATGTACGTGTTAAGGAACTAATGAGAGCTGCTGGTTCAGCTGATAGTGATTTGTCTTCAAATATGTGGCAAGGTCCGTCACAGAAGAGTCACAGTGATGCAGCTTCAGATCAGCACAAACATCAACACAGTCACAAACATTCTGGATCTGATAGCAAACATCGTAGATCTAATTTCACTGATTCACACAGCACTATTGCTGACATGTCAGAGCGAAGAGCAGATGGCAGGAACAGTTCTGAAGTGTCAAAATCCAATATTCTTGCTTCTCAGCCGGGAAAAAGCGATGTGAGAACTGAGCTTAAAGGTGATCGTAAGTTGGAAATGCCTTGTGAATTGAAATATGATAGACTGGAAAGGTGTGAACCTAAACAGGAACAGATACAGAATAGAGATGACCACAATGAAGACACTGTAACAATAGCACCAACTAAAAATGTATCTTCAAAATCACAGCAAAGTTCTGCTTCAGTTAGTTATAGCTCAGAGAAGTCTAGTCACAAAACTCACCACAGATCCTCAAGTCATACATCTCGAGAAAAATCATTGTCTGGGCAACTTCAGGTACATTCTCATGGACAGGGTACATCCCCAGGCAAGAGTCAGAAATCTCTCTTAAAAGTGAAATCGAGTGGACATTCGTCCAGCAATAAAGCAGATACATTGCAGGTACCGAGCATTAGTGTTAGTCATTCCTCTAGCCGAGTGGATGTGTCATCCGCGTCTTCTCAGGTTTCAAGTGGAAAAAATGATCAGTTCGCAGTTAATGGTCTTCCTGTCGCAGTTTCTGGAGAAAGTAAAAAGAAGAGGTCTGAGAAAGATGTGTCACCATCAAAACTGTTACAGGTTGAACATGAAACTGAAACAGTTAAGCATAGTCCATCAAATTTGTCCACTCCCAGCAAGCAGTTAGGAGGAACCTCTCAGAAGACACACAGTTCAGAGAAAACCACACCAACAAGAGAATCTCCGCACACGCCTCGTGTGGCGAAATCCAAGCAGCGTACACCATCATCTGCAAGAAAAGTTCCTTCACAGCCACCTGATACTACTCAGATACATTTTGGGTCTCCACCTCTAGTTGCCCCAAGCACTCCTGGAAAGAGTATCTCATCGGGAACCTCAAATCAAAGCCATAACCGTAACAGAACAAGTAGTTCAAGCAGTGAGCCTGAATTAGTGCCAGTGGTTAAGAAGCTAGACGAGATAGCAGGTTATGAAAACATAATCAGAGAAGCAAAGATGGGAATTAAACTACCGGGTAAAGCATCAGAGGCAACTCAGTCAGTTCGTGAAAAGAAGAAAGATGAAAGTGGAATGAAAGCTACATCTAAGAGTATGCCTGCATCAAAGGATGCAAAACCTACAAATATTGTTCGACAGTTTCCTAGTCACATGGTGGCAGAGTCACAAAAACCATCTATTACTAGTGATTTGGGAGCAATAGCATTTCCATCACCAGCAGCAGAAAGTGGTAGTGGTTTCTCGGGTTCACTTATCCATGAACTTAATCTTAACAATAACAACATGTTAGATGTTGTAACATTGCTCGATGTTCCGTATGAGAAGACTGTGACACTGACTTCAGAAGGGAACCACGTCGACACTCCTGTGACATCTGAAGCAACTGATGCCGATGACTCATTGTTAAAAAAGGTGTCGGAACATCATAGAAGTGACAAAAAGAAGAAAAAAGAAAAGCACAAACATAAAGATAAAAGAGATGAGAAAAAACATAAAAGTAAACACAAAAGTAAAGATAAAGAACGCTACAAAGTGGAGCAGCCTGAATCTATTCCAGCAGCTGCTGTTCCGATTAAAATAACGATACCAAAAGGAAAGATACAGAGTAGTTCATTGGAACCAGCATCTACCAGTTCCGGATCTGGATCAGAACTGAAACTGAAGTTAGGGCAAAAACTGAAAATTGCCAGAGACCAGTTGAAAAAGCTAGATGTACCTAGTGATCCTCCACAAACTCTGCCAAATACCCCGTTAAAAGTGAAGATTCCTCAAGCTGCTCCTAGTGGTCCTCTGAAGATTAAAATCAGTTGTAACAGTGATAGTGGCAGTGCGACGAGTTCTTCGACTCCTGTAAAAGACAATCGAAAACGTGAGTGGACCGCTTCCAAGTCAGAGATGATAAATCAGCCGCCTCACAAAACTGCACGTGTGACGACACCAGAGTCGTCAAAAAAATCTACGGGTAGCAAGCACAATGGGGCCGAATTGCGATCCAGCAGAGGGCCTCATAGTACTAAGGTATGTGATAGGGGTCAAGTTAATCTGTCCAATTTTGGAGACAGCGTTTCATATCTGTACCATCCTTACTATGACCAACCATATCATCATCCCCAGGGGATTATTCCTCAGCCTGACTACATGTATGGGTACTATAGCATGCCGTATGACATGCAGCAGTCCATGCACATGCCAATGCTATCAGTTCCGCCACCACCATTGCCACCTCACCTACACTCCATACCACCACCGCCATTACCTCCATTGGAACTTCGTCCACCCTCACAGCCACCATTGCCCAAAGATCCCCCTCCACCTGTTCCTCCACCCCCTCCTCTTCCATCTTCACCACCTTCATCATAATGTGCTATAAATATTGTATGATACTAATGTAAAGAGGCATGCTTGTGTTAAAAAGTTCCTAATCTCTTTATGTGAAGTAAGAGTGTGATAGTAGATGCATTACTATTTGCATGAAATTTCTTATTGAAAATTCTGAAGTACAAGAATTAAATTACTTTCGCCCATGTGAAAAACTGTGTGCAGTTGGATGAAGACTGCATGTATCGTTTTTTAGTGAAAGGAGTGGTATCATTTGGAGTTGAATATATTTTTATAGCATTGACCGTATTGTTTTATTTAAAGTCTAGAAATCTGTTACATTTGTGGAGGTGTCACCTTAGTCCTTCAGATGTTATCCTCAGGTTATAAATCAGTTTTGATGGCAGATATTCTTGCATTCTTTTTTTCCCATGTGTCAAATGGTAAACTTCTTTCCATCCCTCAGCATTCTCTATCTCATACACACAGAGATAAATATATACTTATGTTCTTAGTCTTCTTTTGATTTGTGCAATATTATTATTCTATGAAGTTATCAGATACTCAAGAGTCTTTATTTCCAGTGAATCATGCTATTCATTCTTGTTTTGTATATTGAATGTTTGGAAAGTATTTCTTTATTGAGATGGGATATATTGTTACTTCTTTTTAAATGATTTATTATTTGTATGCATGTTTCCGTGAATAAATTGTCTTTAATTTAATTGTTTTCATTCAATTTTTGCAACAAACTCATCAGTTTTTATCACATTAAATGCTGCATATATGGGAGAAGTCTGCCCATCAACACTTTTTTTCGATATGAAATTGTTTACAATTATAATTAGGGGAGTGGTGATATGTATGAGTATTTTTCAAACATCACTGATTCTTTTACATTAATTTGAAGCTTGGAGAAGTCTTTCATTGATTGGTTCATTTTAAGCTATAGTGACCATCAAATTAACCCCCTCCTTTATTCCCAGCTTCCTGTGATTATAAATTGGTGATTGAATGCCTTACATCACTAGCCAGTTTCACTGAAGTTTCAGTAAAGTTCTTAACATTGGAACAGAAATGGATGCTACACCCTTCCTTTGCTTACAAATGACTCTGTAATGATAGAAAGTATTGAAATGCATGATTTAATGAACACTCTGTTGTAGCAGTGTGCGTGCGTGCATGTGTGTGTGTGTGTGTGTGTGTGTGTGTGTGTGTGTGTGTGTGTGTGTTTATTGAGAAAGTTGTGTGTGTGAAGAAAGTTGTTAGTCAGTTAATTTGAGACCAGTGATTATTAGTAAATTCCTCTCGGTAAACTGTCAATTGAATTAGGAATAAAGTTATGTCAGATTTTCTTTATTATGGTGTCAAATTTGAAAGTACATTAAATATTTAAAAGAAACTTAATTCTGTAATGCTTCTCATGTTGTTGGAGAAATTCTTTGAGTCTTTCAGGAGCTTCTGAGACAACAGAAAAGAGCCGCATTAGAGCAGTTTTAAGCAAAGCTTTACAGTACCTTTATCTTTGGAGCTTGAATTAAATGAATGATCAATTATAAAAGAAGAATTTTTATGGAACTCTTACGCAGCTAAATGTCCCTCGCACTCTTTGACTGAAAAAATCTGAATGAATTTTGTGATGAAGCATCAAAATTTTTCACAGGTCATGACTAGGATATACTAACAGTTACAAAAATATGTTTTTAAGCATTGTTTTTCCCAATGTTTATATTTCAGCATTACCGGTTGTGTTGTGCCAAGCACTTAATTGTCTTTAAAAATGCTAGTATGAAGGAATCTGACAAGCACTCTGAAATTAAAAAAAAAAAAAAAAAAACGAACTATTTAAAACTTCCTTGTTACCTGCTTGATGCATACAAATTTTGTACTTTACCCTCATATGATTAGGCATTTGTAAATTTGAAAGGAAAATTTATTTAAGGAAGTATAGCTTCTGGCCAAATTGGATGCTTGTTTTGCTGTAACTTTCATAATGGCGTCTCCAGACTAGAAAAAGTCACTCTGTTAATGAAGCTTTGTATATTTTCACATTTCCTTACCTTGAAAGTGTTACACTAAAGATAACATCTTAATATTTGCTGTCTATGTATGTTTTGAGCTCTGGAGTGTTCTTATTTATTATGAATTAAAATATCTCATCTGTGAGCAAACTACATATATTTGTTGTGGGAGGTGCACAGTTATCGCCAGTATCTTGCTACCCCCATACCTCTCCCCATTTGTTGCGTGTCTTTGCATGAAATAGGGGTGATTCTTATTAACACTTAAAGACCTCCGAAGTGATGTATATGCCACTGCAACAAGTAATTTAATGTAAGACACATGGGGCTGCAAATGTTGGGAAATACTCAAAACGTGGATGACAAATGTTGAACATGTGGCGTCCCCAGATGATGTACTTCACTGCATGTGCAACGATTGGGCTTGTTGATCCTACCATCACTGTTAGGGGCAGTGCTGCACGTTGCTCTACTAGGCTACTCTGTTTTTGAATACTTTTTGTAAATGTGATCAGTTGTAAATGTAGAAGCTACTAAATTATTTTCCTCACTGTAATCAAGCAAAAGCTGTTCTAATTTTGTGTTTCTTTCCTTTTTTACCATCTTTCTTTGTTTACAGACTTTATTTAGTAAAGAACGTGTATATCATATACTGGTATTGATGCAGTTTTAAAATTATACTTATTTACTTGTGGCACCATATGGTAGGTTTTTGTTGTACTGTACTTTGCAGCTAACCAACGGAGACCACAAGACTAGTAAATAAAATAATAAATGTCACCTCAGTGTAAATGCACAACTGTCTAATGAAAGAAAAGAAAAGAAGAAGAAGAAACACCCACTGCCTATCAGACCCAAGACTCGAACCCTGAGCCACACTGACATGAATACTTGTCTTGGGTTGGGATGATCAGGTCCAACAGACTGACTGACTCCACTGCTGCACCTGGTGACATGAAATGTTCAACATTTGTCATCTACTTTTGGGGTATTTCCCAACATTTGTGCCCCTATGTGTCATATATTAAATTACTTTTCTCAGTGTCATCTACATCACTTCAGGTTTTTTTTAAACATTAATAAGAGTCACACTATATAATGCAGAGTAAGTGCAAAGTTAACTAAAAACTTTTATCAGTCTTTCTCGTATAACTGTGCAATGTCTACTTTCATATGTCCAGCCTTATCTTTGATATTCTTTCGTCTTGTACTTTAAAGGTTATTTGATAAAACTATTCTATTGTTTAACAGTGAAAGTTTATTTTCAGGTATGTGAAACTTGTCTAGACATTACTAAACGTTTCTGAGTTATAGTCAGGTGTAGTCATGTTACCTTTATGCAGCATGTCTTCTAGACTGTGTGTGTGTGTGTGTGTGTGTGTGTGTGTGTGTGTGTGTGTGTGTGTGAGAGAGAGAGAGAGAGAGAGAGAGAGAGAGAGAGAGAGAGAGAGAGATCCATTTGTGGTGATACTTGGTGAACAGTAAATTACATTTTCTTATCTCTAAGAGCAACTAGTGTCAGTCTTCTTATCTGATAACAAAAACCTTTTTTGGGCATGGGGAGAAAAAAAATTACAAGGGAATTTTTTTTTTAAAAACCAAAAACTGATCCTTATTCTAAAAGATCTCAACAAGTATACTCTAAGATGTAGGCATTTCAGCATTGACACTACCAGAATTGAACATGGTTTTGTTCACTAGTGCTTCCAGAAGTTCGTACTAGTCTAGAGGAAGAGTTCTTTGACAGCTGTTTTGCAACATGCCATATAATAGTGTTGGTATATTAATCACAGTTTCTTCTGATAAAATACTGTGAGAGTATGGGCTGTCAAGTCTCTCATGGGCTGAATTTGTCTTCTTTAACAGGTGCCATTTCCAGAACATAAAATAATATGTTAAAGTTTACACTGTGAATCGGATCAATAAGAGCTGCTAATACTTACAGAAAAATTTGACGCACACACACTCACATAGTGGACTGGGTACTGGAGAAAGTTTCAAGTCCCAAGAACAATTTATTTGAAATGAGTAAGATAACTCTGAAATTTAGTAGTGAACAGTTTCATAGATCAAACATACTTCATAAAATTTCTTGATGACATATTAATTGTGCTCCATTTACAATTAGTAAGTTTTATGGTCAATTTGAATTTGTCTGAGAGAGGGCCCATTTAGCAGTCCTACACATAGGCCTAGCACAGGTACATGCACATAATGTGCACTTTCTGTCTATTAATGATGTTGCCAAGTTGGTCAGTAGCTTATTTGACTGAATTATAAATGGACATATTTGTTTGAATGTGTAATTGAGACAGAGTGGACTATGTGCTCTAGTTCGTAGGCAGATTAAGTTGGACTGCTCAATGTATATACAACACGTATCATGTTGCAACAATATTCAAAGTGATATTTTAAAACTAGAAAAATAAATTTCTCACTGTCACAGTGACTTACTTAATTGTAGATGTTGGTTTTAACGTGATCTTTATTATTATTCCAGGCACTCAATAATGAACCATCCCAGTCAGTTTTGAAATAGACGTTGCGTACAAAACACTTTTAATGGGCATCTGGAACAGAGTTGTAGACTAAATGCATCATAGACTAAGAGTTTTCGATCTTTTTTGTTGCACATCATTCTGAACATAGTTAGCACACATAAACCACTGATTCCTTGAAGAATCAAACTCCTGTGTGTAAAACAGCTTTAAACTGCTAATTACCATACAGATCAGTTAACATGTTACATGTTTGATATTAAACACGTAAGTGAGAAAAAGTTTGGTAAAGGTTTGAAATTTTGTTTAAAGTTTGCTGTCATTATCAAACCTGGATGAGTATGATCTGGCTAATTTGCACTCTGTTTTAAACAAAAACTAGTTTTTCATGCATCTCAATGTTTATGATGTCCTATCTCCTGAACCGGCTGCCATAGAATGATAGGATTTCGCAGGTACATTCACTGTTACATGAGAAGACTGCAGGATGTTTTGTGAATACAGTTTAGAAGTAAAGAAGAGATAAATTAAAATGTCATGTGTGCTGCAGCAATTTTACTGCATGAACAATGAAATTGTAGTAAGGGATAAACCTTTTCCCTTTCATCATGTTTTGAGTTACGTTGGGCAAGTAGTAGTTTTGTGAAAGTTTGAAAGTATGTGTAAAGTTTGTTGCAAGTCAATAAGTGCTCTCAGATCCTGAATGAATACAACCTGGAAATTTACGTGTGGTGAGTTATCCTGTCTCAAGACATATACACAGTTTAGAACTCTAATACTTGTCTTATTGTGTTGAACCTTTCACATAAGATTATGTTTCTTAAGGAGTAGATTGTCGGCATCTGTAATTTTTATATTCAGTCACTATTTATATGAAATACTGAAAATCAAATTCTTGGCATCCCTGGAAGCTGTTAGGTAGGCAAGATGCAACTCTCTGCAGGTTTCGTGCCACGGGATAGTCGCTTAGTGATATAGATATCAGTAACATACATATGCACACAACAAATGCCAACAGAATTTTTAAAAAAAAGGCATATTAGAAATGATCCCAGTGACATCAGAACCTCAAGTTTTAAGGTTTACTGCTTGATGAATTGTGTTTACTTGTAACCTGGCAGTATGCAACAATGAATGGTTGCTTAATAGGTTCAATGATTCCTTTCATATGGACTGTTAAACAACTTGACATTCAATATGGAGGGGATTTTTTGATGATATAGCTGTGTGTGCCATACCATGATCTGGGCACTGTTGTATATGACTGACTAGAACTAGTGTTTGTTGCTTTTACACTCTGTCTGAGGGGTCTCTCCTTTGTCTCACATTCCTGTTTGGCTAATGTTTGATCTAGGTGTCAAAAAACACAGCTGTTTACCTTTGCATTGTATGATTATTAATATCTTCACAACCATTTGAAGTGTCTGGTTGACAGCATCCATTTTGCTACCAATACCAGAGGCTCTTTTGTCAAGTACACTATGGCAGGACTAACATCAAGTCTGAATTTACTGTACAATTTAATTCATATTTGTGAGAAGTTTTAATGTTTGATTTTAAACACAATTTTGGGATTATGCTGCTTGATGGGATCTCATATTTGCCAGTTGTTGTTGAGAGAAAGAGAGAGAGAGAGTGCGCGGGGGGGACTGAATAAGAGTAATATTTGCATATGATAGACAGCCATTGCAGGTATTCTCTGTGTGAGGAGTCATTTCTGTGTTGGATGTTTGTTTCCTGACAGTTCTTAGCTTCAATGCAGAATTTTCAATTGTTATACTAAAAATAAGATTTTTGTGATTGTGTATTGTGATCCTGTGTAACCTAAATAAAAATCTAAAATACGAGCTCTATAACTTGGGCAGTTTCAGAACAGTAGTTCATCTTATTGGGAATGTGAATTAAAGAATGAAAGTCAAATTAAAATGTCTGTAATTAAACTTATAGTTAAAAATAAGAACTGCAGATCTGTTACTACAACTTTAGTATGCGATTTATTTTGCAATCAATACATACAATCAGATATCATCTAATAAGAGCTAGCAAGAACTAGTGTTCTCATAGGCTATCCACAGATTAAGCAGGTAAACCACCCAGCAACTAGGGCAAAGCGAGTCGCAGAGGGCAGAATGATAGTGAAATCCTTTTATACAGTGACTAAATAAGTGCTCCATTTTTATAAAGTTTTTATTGACAAGTGTATAGATACAAAATACTGATTTAATGATTTTTTAATTCTTATTATGATGTTAATTTAGTTGACAGAAAAAGCATTATCCAAAGTTATTTACATATCATTTTTGTAATTTTAAAACACCGTCTTTCACTCTCATTGTATCCTTCACAGTGTGATGCGAATCTATTTAGGAAATTTTAAAGTGCCTTTGTATAATGTGATATTGTATGTTGGAGGAAAATGCAGAAAAGAAAGAGAAAGAAATAAATGAATGAGTAACTTTATTTTTATTTTTAATAGCAAAGGAATTTGCAGACATGTATGAAAAATCTATGGAACCCAAAAATAACAAGAATAGTGTAGAGGTATCTTAGAACTGAGAGCGGGAAGAAGGCCTTCCATTGCACAGTTGGGACATTTGGCAACAAGAAGGAAATGGAGATGGAAGAAGAAGATGATGGTGAAGATGAAGGAGGAGGAGCAGGAGGAGGTGGGGGGGGGGGGGGGAGGGGGGATGGCAGATTGAAATGGAGAAGTTGTCTTTTCATTACTGTAGTGATGTGATACATCTGGAAACTTTATTGTATCAAATGTTTCGCGATGCTGTTTGCCCTTTAGAGAGAAATTTCTGTAAGATAACAAACATGTTAAAGCAAGCAATGTGTTAAAATGTAAGCATATTGGTAGACGATATGAGTAAATTAGAGTTTTAGGCTATCTTGAAGGTGTAGCCTTGTATGGAAGCATATTGGAAATGATAACAGTCCTGACAGAGGCTATTAGATTCGTATGAAATGTGGTGTTACAAAAGGATGACGAAGAAAATGAACAGGTACTGAATCAGATTGGTGGGAAAAGAAATTTATGGTACAACTTGATTAAAAGAAGGGACTGTTAGATAGGACACATCCTGAGGCATCAAAGAATAGGAATGATGCAGGGGAAGTATGTAGGGTAAAAACTGTTGAAGGAAGACCAAGGTCCTCAACCATCAAGTAGTAGTTTATTTGGAAATGATAGATGGAAGTGTAAGGCATGGGGAGGGGGTAAAAATTGGAGGGGGAAGACCAATGTTTGAATGCAGTAGGCAGGTTAAAATGGTGAAGGTTCCAGTAGTGTTGCACAAATGAAGAGATTTCTATTTGATAGACTAGCATTCTGCTGGATAGACTAGCATGAAGAGCTGCATCACAACAGTCTTTGGATTGAAGACAACCGCAATGACAGCCAAATTGATGACAAGAAAATCTATAAAGTACTAAACAATACATTTTGTTATATAGAGGATAAAAATTAATTCACATCTGCTATTTCAGCAGTGTAAAAGTGTATCATGAAATAACCAGGTTATCATCATTTGCCTATTATTTTAAGTGCACGGTAGTCCTAAAATTGTGAGGAGTAGATGGTATAACAAACGTGGAGACTTCAATAGACGTATAGTATTTGGGAGCATCTGGCCATCCTGATAGCAGTTTTCTTTAGTCACATCAGTTGAATACTAGCATGATTTCCTTAACAAAATGGCTGGTTTCATCCTCCACAAATGTACAAATTGGGATAGTACTGCATCACAAACTTATTTTAATTGTACATTCTTTCTTTGTGGTCACATAAAGAAGATGATAACTGTTGATGTCTGCTTCACTGCGCAGTCATATCAAACTTTGGTTCATTTTATCAGAACATGGGGAATGAATTGTATTCCATCTAAAGTAGAATGCGAGCAACCACTGTGAATACTATCATATCTTGTTAGTGTTTGTGATGTACCTTCATGTGATCAGTTTTTCCACATTACTTTGGTTTGTTAGACATAGCACTTACGTTGAAGATGCACTGCTGAATTGGTCAGCATGTGCTTCCATCATGATATTACACCTTCCTGTTAGAAGTCTTGAGTGTGAGATGATCACAGACAAATACCTGGAATATAACAAATCTATTAGGAAATGCCAGTTACGTATTTGTTTAGGTTGCCCAATAATACCACATCACCCTGCCTCAGCCCCCTCCCCCTCCCAACTGTTGTTATTTATTCATCATCTTGTATTTAAAGGGCAACCAGATTCCTTAAAACACCAGTTCTTAATTAATTATTCATTCTACTACTGTAATTGTACTGTAGTAGTTGAATCTAATAACTAATTTTCAATGTTCACGTATATGGAGTGTTGTTTTTTTTTTTCTATAAATTCCAAATACTTACACTATACAGTTTTCTTCTTGATCAAAGTTAAATGCAGCCAAAAGTAATATGTAAACACTCAATGCAGTTTCATTACCCAAGAATAAGTGTGAAAACTTCTTTGGCAACAGCTTTTCTCCTGATGGTGTAGAATCAATCTAAACATTTATTTAACTATGTTCAAGACTGAGAGCTGGTTATTTAGTAGTAAAATATATTTGAAAATGCTTGCACGTATTCACTTGCTGTGTGCATTTCAGTTGAAAGATATTTATAGACCCATCCCAGTTAAGAATAGGGAATGTATTATTCTCAACAATTTTAAGATACCTGAAAAGAAAACATCATTGTCAATGTGGTTAAAGTACTGTTTGTACAGTAATTTCCAACAGATATGTAAGTCTGGTTTAATATTAACTGATTTTCATTGAGGATGATTTGTAATTTCTTAATGTGTGCATAAGGTATATGGATTGTATAAAGAAAGCAACTGCAGCTATGATTGAAAATCTGCTCTCAACAAGTTGGGATACAATTTGCTATTAAACTGTTGATTGTATTATATAACTTTTGTTACCTTGCTGTTCTGTGTTTCGCATTTTACCATCTGCAATATATAACAGTAGCCTTCATTGAACATAACAGATTTTCATATCTGCATATGTTTCATTAGGTAGAGTGCATTTTGTGAATAGTAATTGAGGCAGTTTCAAAGATGTGTGTACTGTCAATGCATCTGTGGACCTGACAACAGTTATAAACAAATTGTAATGTTCTTATTGTGTGGTGTTTTATTCTGCTACAAGGTAAGGCAGTGTTATTTGCAAGCATAATAATGGAATTTAAATTGCGTTGGAGATTGATGCAACTAAGGGTGGTCAGCTTTTCGGTACTGTTATGGATTGTGGTTAAGATTACATATTCATCATTGAATAACATGTGACACAACTATCATATTGGAGCTGATAAGGTAGTAATGATAAATTATTGTTCATGCTTGGAATTATTTTTATCACTAAACTGTGAAAGCTGCTGCAATATGTATGCTTAAAATACAGTCGCTTTGCTTGTTAAAGTATGCAGTTGGAAAGACTTATGTATTGATGTATTCTTAACTGGTTCTTTATATGCTGAAAACAGCAAATTATGTATTTACCTGTTAACGTATCTTGGAACTCACATGTAAAATATGTTTCATTTCAGCAAAGACAACAATATTTAAAGAAAAAATTATTTTAATCTTGATGCTTTATGTGGACCCATTCAATTAGCCAAGTCGACCAGCACCCGATTTGCGGAACCAATTGTACACTCATTACTATTGAGCATTTTTGTCAATTTTATAAACAGTTGCACATTTGATTTCATAGTTAAGTGTTGCACAGTTTTTCTTGCAGCTGATTATTGAAATTTGAAGATTGTAAAAAATTGTTTTGCATTTTAACCAACAATTTATTCGTCTCTGTTAGCCTCATATCATGCTTCGTTGTATTGTTCACAGTTTGTGTACTGATTTTCATTATCATTATTTTCATCATCATTCATAATGATATGTAAATAATTTTTATGTTAGTATAAAACATAAACTCCAAATCTGGAAACTAAAAAAGCAGTACCAGTGAAATGTAGCAGTGGTAATGGATTGTAAGGCAGTGGAAGGAAAGTGAGAGAGTAGAAGAGAGCAGGAGAAGTCATTTAAATTTTGGTGAAGAGGAAAAGTAAGCGTAGAGTGAGGGAAGCCAGAATTGAAAAAGAAATAAATCTGAATTCCTTAATGCATTGTGTAATTGACAAGTAAGGGTCTTTTGTTTACATTTAAGTATCGATGTATCGGAAACACAGTTGCTCAAATGCATAACTATCTATTAACTGCTTACAAAGCTGTAGAAGTCTTTGTTTTTGTTTGGTAGTCATTTGGGTATAGATGACAGCAAACACCAATTACTTACAAAAAGCGTTGCTTCCACTAGTTTCAAAGTGCATGCTGTAATTTAATATTTATGTGCAAAATATTCTACAGCTGCTCAGATTCATTGGGAATTGTGCCTAGTTTATGAGCCTATAGTAATGAATGAAGTAGAAGGCCAGACAATGACATTGAGACTTCAAAAGTGATTGTAAAAATGTGCATGATGAAGAGTGGAGTGGCAGATCTAGTATCCTGACTGATTAAATTGTGCAGCATGTGGTGCAAAATCTATTATCAGGATGACTGTTGGAGGACTGCTGCTCAGGTTGATTGAATTCCCTGTGTTGGATGCACTACATTTTACGTGTTTGTCATGAAAAAGTGTGGATATCACAAATTATATGCAAGATGGATGCCAAAAATGTTTATTAGCCAACACACAGAATGATAAATGTCACATACATCTGTGTTTTTGAACAGATATTGTCAAGAAAAATGATTGGTTTTCACACATTGTTATGGGCAACAAGACATGCATATCCTACAGCAAAACATGATCAAAACAACGGTCAATGCAGTGGGGGGGCAGGGGGGGGGGGGGGAAAGGAAGGACTCAATCTCCTTATTCAAGCCAAAAATGATGACTTTCATTTTCAGGGATGAAAATGGTCTTCCTTTGGTTGGTCAACAACTACGGCTGACATTTACTATGAAATGTTCATCAAATGAGATGTGCCATTCAGAATTGATGAAACAGCTGTAAGGGATAGCTCTCCTCCATGACACTGTGTGATCACACTGTACTACCCATACCAAGGATAAGATTCAGCATTAAACTTTTAACTACTCATCCTACAGTTCCCAACTTGTGCCCAGTAACTGTTACCATGTCTTGCCCTCAACTCTGGCTTGGTTGACAATGATGTGAAGAAAGCACCAAGTGGAAAACTTATATGCAGAGGGATTGAAGAACGTATTGCAACTTTACAGCTTATGGTTACAGCAACAGTAGTCTCAGAAGTCTGGTTGGGATGTAATTATGAGAAGCAAAGGTCGGGTATTGAGGTTGCAACAGTAATAAGTCACAAATACAAAATGGAAATTTCTGAGAGTAGAACAGGGATAGTATTGATATAATTGAAATTTTTTGTTTGTTGTATTGGTAATGTGCCACATGCTGAAAAATGTAATGTTTTGGACAGTTTTTATCACCATTGGCAGTTGATCCAAAGTTGTTAGGGTGTATAAGGAGTCTTCAGTCTTCACTTTAAATAGTTATGGAATGATCATCTTAATTGAAAGGTGACATCACTTTTTTGCAAAGATGATATGTAAGAAGTATGTCCCAAAACTGCAACCACATTGTAAACATTGTGAAAGTGCATGAGTGAGTGTTGGACTCTCTGCCGTTAGAAGCGTATGAATACTTCACACCATAGGCATACCGGAAAAAAAGAGTAAACATATTACATGAAGAATTAATTATGAAAATGATTTGAGCAAGATGAGCACCACATTTGTTGAATGCAGGCCAAAAACAGATGTGCAAACAAACTTTAGGCTGTTTTAAACCTAACCAACCAATTTTATATACCAGTTTGTTTCTGTGAGTGAAATGTGGGTCGGCCAATTGAAGTAGCAGTCGGACCAAGAGTGGAAGTATATGGTTCTGAAAAAATAATGGGGGGGGGGGGGGGGGGGGGGGTTGGGGAAAGCAAGTATAATCTGTAAAATGGTTTATGTACAGTGTTTCCTGGAATGCTTACCTTCCATAGTGTTTGCCAATTGCTGTTTATGCCCTTTACAAATCTTTTGGACCAGCCAGATTTTAGAACAGAATGTTAGGCACTTGATTGTAAAAGAGAGAGAGAAATATATTCAGAACAATGCACCTGTCTTCAAAGAAGTGAAGTATTAAAGTACAAACTGGATGGACATCTGTGTGTTTCATCAGTTTTGCACTTGCGCATTCCTACAGTTACTGAAATTTGTGGCTGGGATGTTTAGAGTCCAGTGAAGAGGTTACGGCAGCCTAGTTCTTCAACAACTGCTCTTCAAGAATGAAGCATAAGCCAGGTGTGTTTAAAAAGGCGATTGGGTCAGAAATTAATGGTGTTTTTTAACTAAAAAATTATAACTTTTTACTGTTAGATTGGTAACATTCAACATTGCTCTTGTAAGTGGAATGATTGATAAATACACTACAAATTTGACTGATGAAGAAGTGTGTTAGTATTCTTTCACTGAAACTTTATTTTATATTTGCATAATATTTACAATAAAGTTTTCTGAAGTGAAAAGTGTGAATGTGCTGTTTGCAAATTGAATGATGAAATATTATGTTGGAGAACCCAAATGGGCCCTACGAGCTGCAAGATTTGGAGGTACAAGTGTGTGCAATTTGCTAGGGGTGAAATCATATTAACATTTTCCAATTCACAACTGTCAGGAAGACTGGATTATCACAAACTGTTCACTGAGACTACACGACATGGTATTGCAGAAAATACATCACAAAGCCTTAAGATGCTTTTAACATTCACGTAAGTTGAATATCTCCTGTCAACGCCAGAGCTTCTTATAAGCTCCAGTGC
>NW_025725237.1:5000-10000 GCF_021461395.2 Schistocerca americana
GACACAAATCCAACTACGAGCTTTTTAACCGCAACAACTTTAATATACGCTATTGGAGCTGGAATTACCGCGGCTGCTGGCACCAGACTTGCCCTCCAATAGATACTCGTTAAAGGATTTAAAGTGTACTCATTCCGATTACGGGGCCTCGGATGAGTCCCGTATCGTTATTTTTCGTCACTACCTCCCCGTGCCGGGAGTGGGTAATTTGCGCGCCTGCTGCCTTCCTTGGATGTGGTAGCCGTTTCTCAGGCTCCCTCTCCGGAATCGAACCCTGATTCCCCGTTACCCGTTACAACCATGGTAGGCGCAGAACCTACCATCGACAGTTGATAAGGCAGACATTTGAAAGATGCGTCGCCGGTACGAGGACCGTGCGATCAGCCCAAAGTTATTCAGAGTCACCAAGGCAAACGGACCGGACGAGCCGACCGATTGGTTTTGATCTAATAAAAGCGTCCCTTCCATCTCTGGTCGGGACTCTGTTTGCATGTATTAGCTCTAGAATTACCACAGTTATCCAAGTAACGTGGGTACGATCTAAGGAACCATAACTGATTTAATGAGCCATTCGCGGTTTCACCTTAATGCGGCTTGTACTGAGACATGCATGGCTTAATCTTTGAGACAAGCATATGACTACTGGCAGGATCAACCAGGGAGCTGCGTCAACTAGAGCTGAGCAGCCGGCCGCCCGGGAGTGTGTCCCGGGGGCCCGCGCGAACACGCAAGCGTCCGCTCAATTATTCTGCAAACAGGAGGAGGCTGAGCTCCCCTGCACAATACACCTCGAAACCCTCTCAGGTCCCGGCGGCGCGCAGCGCCGTCCTAAGTACTTGGTCGGGTTCGAGAGAGGCGCAATCGCCCGGAGTTTGGCGAGTAGACGCTTTAGGTGCGACCACCCGTGCTCCCAACTGAGCTTGCCGCTGCCGACAGAGGCCCGGGAGCGTGCTGTCGTGGCATTGCCGGCGGGAGACAACACGCGCCACCTACGGTGGCCGGCAGCTCCAACGCCAGCGCCACAGAAGGACAAAAGCCCCACTTGGGTGCCGAAGCGAACTCTCCCAGCACAGCGCACGCGCCAACACGTCCGCACAGCTGCGATACAAACCACCTGCGAGAACCGCAGAGGCGACCGAGCAGCAGACGGCGTCGCGGCGCCGAGCGCCGGGCGGCGGCGCATCCTCAGCGCACACAGTCCTCAATCGGACCAGCACACTGCAGATGTCCACCGCGCTTCGCACCGGGCCCGCGAGGACCTACTTTGGCCGCACGGCGCCGCGTGCAGGGTGCGCCGGCGCGCAGCTGCGCCGCCTGCCGCCTCCGTCGGCCGGCGCGCCTGCCACTGGCCGCCCCCACCAGCCGGCTGTAGCGCGTGCGCCCACGCACCGCGCGGCCAGCACGCCGGGAGGCCCCCCCTCACCGGCCGGGGACGGTCCCACCCAGCCACCGCCGCGTATCGCTTCACACCCACATGCCATTCACGTTCGTGGGCATGGTGGGTATCGCTGAAACAACCGGTTGGTAGCTCAACCGATCGTCGCCATCACTGATTCACCTCTAGCGAGAACAACCGCACCACAACCGTTTACCAGTTGTTCATTTGCGTAACGTCACCAGCAAACGTAGACGTCCATCGCCATTTGCAAATTCAACGATTGTTGCATGCCTGTGTCAGGTGTCACGACACACTATGTCTGCCCACATACACGCAACAACATGTGCACGCTTCGCGAACACGTGGAAGGTGGCCCCCGTACGTATGCGATGTCCATTGCGCGAACGACTGTCAACCGGCCTCTGTCGCATGTCGCAGATGTGGAACGCAGTGCACCATGCTATCACGGTGTGTGAGAAGAGACGACTACGTCTGACAACACGCGCCACTACATCAACAGACGGCTCATGCTGATCGCCATCCACGGCATACCATACTGCAATCCAGCTCTTATAGGGAGACGACACGTAGCTGAGTGCACAATATTTGGACCGTATGGTTCGCCGTTGTTGGCGCAGTCGTGGTACGGTCACACATGTACCACGATGTATCATTCAGTACATGAGGACCAATGTGCAGTACAGTGTGTGATTTGGACGTACAACATCAGCGGACAGTTGACACACGCCGTACCACAACGTAGGCTGTGCTTCGCCATGCAAATGCCAATGAACAACTGCGAAGGGCATTGAGCATGTACGTCCTGCTGCCATCCGCATTACAGTGTATAGCTGCAAGGTGTTTAACATGAAGCGATACTCTGGGGACCAGGCAGTGCGAGTAGCAAACTATATTGCGGGGGTTGCAGTTAGGCAACACCACACTAATTTAACGTGTCGTATGACAATTACAGAGCAGGTTAAGGCCCAACGTGTGTTGGGTTAAGGCCCAACGTGTGTTGGGTTAAGGCCCAACGTGTGTTGGGTTAAGGCCCAACGTGTGTTGGGTTAAGGCCCAACGTGTGTTGGGTTAAGGCCCAACGTGTGTTGGGTTAAGGCCCAACGTGTGTTGGGTTAAGGCCCAACGTGTGTTGGGTTAAGGCCCAACGTGTGTTGGGTTAAGGCCCAACGTGTGTTGGGTTAAGGCCCAACGTGTGTTGGGTTAAGGCCCAACGTGTGTTGGGTTAAGGCCCAACGTGTGTTGGGTTAAGGCCCAACGTGTGTTGGGTTAAGGCCCAACGTGTGTTGGGTTAAGGCCCAACGTGTGTTGGGTTAAGGCGCAACGTGTGTTGGGTTAAGGCGCAACGTGGGTTACGTTAAGGCGCAACGTGGGTTACGTTAAGGCGCAACGTGGGTTACGTTAAGGCGCAACGTGGGTTACGTTAAGGCGCAACGTGGGTTACGTTAAGGCGCAACGTGGGTTACGTTAAGGCGCAACGTGGGTTACGTTAAGGCCCAATATAGGTTAGGTTAAGGCCCAATATAGGTTAGGTTAAGGCCCAATATAGGTTAGGTTAAGGCCCAATATAGGTTAGGTTAAGGCCCAATATAGGTTAGGTTAAGGTACAATATAGGTTAGGTTAAGGTACAATATAGGTTAGGTTAAGGTACAATATAGGTTAGGTTAAGGTACAATATGGGTTAGGTTAAGGTACAATATGGGTTAGGTTAAGGCGCAATATGGGTTAGGTTAAGGCGCAATATGGGTTAGGTTAAGGCGCAATATGGGTTAGGTTAAGGCGCAATATGGGTTAGGTTAAGGCGCAATATGGGTTAGGTTAAGGCGCAATATGGGTTAGGTTAAGGCGCAATATGGGTTAGGTTAAGGCGCAATATGGGTTAGGTTAAGGCGCAATATGGGTTAGGTTAAGGTACAATATAGGTTAGGTTAAGGTACAATATAGGTTAGGTTAAGGTACAATATAGGTTAGGTTAAGGTACAATATGGGTTAGGTTAAGGTACAATATAGGTTAGGTTAAGGCACAATATGGGTTAGGTTAAGGCGCAATATGGGTTAGGTTAAGGCGCAATATGGGTTAGGTTAAGGCGCAATATGGGTTAGGTTAAGGCGCAACGTGGGTTACGTTAAGGCGCAACGTGGGTTACGTTAAGGCGCAACGTGGGTTACGTTAAGGCGCAACGTGGGTTACGTTAAGGCGCAACGTGGGTTATGTTAAGGCGCAACGTGGGTTACGTTAAGGCCCAATATAGGTTAGGTTAAGGCCCAATATAGGTTAGGTTAAGGCCCAATATAGGTTAGGTTAAGGCCCAATATAGGTTAGGTTAAGGCCCAATATAGGTTAGGTTAAGGTACAATATAGGTTAGGTTAAGGTACAATATAGGTTAGGTTAAGGTACAATATGGGTTAGGTTAAGGCGCAATATGGGTTAGGTTAAGGCGCAATATGGGTTAGGTTAAGGCGCAATATGGGTTAGGTTAAGGCGCAACGTGGGTTACGTTAAGGCGCAACGTGGGTTACGTTAAGGCGCAACGTGGGTTACGTTAAGGCGCAACGTGGGTTACGTTAAGGCGCAACGTGGGTTACGTTAAGGCGCAACGTGGGTTACGTTAAGGCCCAATATAGGTTAGGTTAAGGCCCAATATAGGTTAGGTTAAGGCCCAATATAGGTTAGGTTAAGGCCCAATATAGGTTAGGTTAAGGTACAATATGGGTTAGGTTAAGGTACAATATAGGTTAGGTTAAGGCGCAACGTGGGTTACGTTAAGGCCCAATATAGGTTAGGTTAAGGCCCAATATAGGTTAGGTTAAGGCCCAATATAGGTTAGGTTAAGGCCCAATATAGGTTAGGTTAAGGCCCAATATAGGTTAGGTTAAGGTACAATATAGGTTAGGTTAAGGTACAATATAGGTTAGGTTAAGGTACAATATGGGTTAGGTTAAGGTACAATATGGGTTAGGTTAAGGTACAATATAGGTTAGGTTAAGGCACAATATGGGTTAGGTTAAGGCGCAATATGGGTTAGGTTAAGGCGCAATATGGGTTAGGTTAAGGCGCAATATGGGTTAGGTTAAGGCGCAATATGGGTTAGGTTAAGGCACAATACGGGTTAGGTTAAGGCACAATACGGGTTAGGTTAAGGCACAATACGGGTTAGGTTAAGGCACACATTGTTGTAAGGAAAGGTGTTTTCGGGGGGGGGGGGGCTGGTTTGTTGATTGTGATTATCGTAAGTAAATGACTGCGGCATCATCTGATTTGCCACGTCAGGGTGCACCTTTGGCTCATAACAGGCGGCGCTCTGATTCCATGCTTGTGGCAGACCTGTGTCTTTCATTCGTGCCATTGTTTGTGTGGTGTGACAGGAGGCAGTATTGTGATGTTGGGTGCACCCCTGTGTAGGACATGTGTGGGTGTTGGTGGCTTAGCTGAGCAATGGTGGTTGTCGGAAGGGTGGGATATTCTGTTTTCCGAGTGGACCTCCCGGTCTGGTTATGATAGTGTGGATTGTCTAATGTGGCAGAGAGGATGCACTGGGTGTTGTTCCATGCTGGTGCTTAGATATTGTCTGTGTGCCTGTTACAGGCAGAGAGTAGTGCGT
>NW_025725237.1:17500-22500 GCF_021461395.2 Schistocerca americana
GAGACACTCACTCAAGAGCACCCTGGTAGGATTGCAACGGGGTCCGCCTCGGGACGCACGAGCACGCACGAGGCGCGTCGCACGCCTTCAGCTCGCCCCACCGGCAGGACGTCCCACGATACATGCCAGTTAAACACCGACGGGCGGTGAACCAACAGCGTGGGACACAAATCCAACTACGAGCTTTTTAACCGCAACAACTTTAATATACGCTATTGGAGCTGGAATTACCGCGGCTGCTGGCACCAGACTTGCCCTCCAATAGATACTCGTTAAAGGATTTAAAGTGTACTCATTCCGATTACGGGGCCTCGGATGAGTCCCGTATCGTTATTTTTCGTCACTACCTCCCCGTGCCGGGAGTGGGTAATTTGCGCGCCTGCTGCCTTCCTTGGATGTGGTAGCCGTTTCTCAGGCTCCCTCTCCGGAATCGAACCCTGATTCCCCGTTACCCGTTACAACCATGGTAGGCGCAGAACCTACCATCGACAGTTGATAAGGCAGACATTTGAAAGATGCGTCGCCGGTACGAGGACCGTGCGATCAGCCCAAAGTTATTCAGAGTCACCAAGGCAAACGGACCGGACGAGCCGACCGATTGGTTTTGATCTAATAAAAGCGTCCCTTCCATCTCTGGTCGGGACTCTGTTTGCATGTATTAGCTCTAGAATTACCACAGTTATCCAAGTAACGTGGGTACGATCTAAGGAACCATAACTGATTTAATGAGCCATTCGCGGTTTCACCTTAATGCGGCTTGTACTGAGACATGCATGGCTTAATCTTTGAGACAAGCATATGACTACTGGCAGGATCAACCAGGGAGCTGCGTCAACTAGAGCTGAGCAGCCGGCCGCCCGGGAGTGTGTCCCGGGGGCCCGCGCGAACACGCAAGCGTCCGCTCAATTATTCTGCAAACAGGAGGAGGCTGAGCTCCCCTGCACAATACACCTCGAAACCCTCTCAGGTCCCGGCGGCGCGCAGCGCCGTCCTAAGTACTTGGTCGGGTTCGAGAGAGGCGCAATCGCCCGGAGTTTGGCGAGTAGACGCTTTAGGTGCGACCACCCGTGCTCCCAACTGAGCTTGCCGCTGCCGACAGAGGCCCGGGAGCGTGCTGTCGTGGCATTGCCGGCGGGAGACAACACGCGCCACCTACGGTGGCCGGCAGCTCCAACGCCAGCGCCACAGAAGGACAAAAGCCCCACTTGGGTGCCGAAGCGAACTCTCCCAGCACAGCGCACGCGCCAACACGTCCGCACAGCTGCGATACAAACCACCTGCGAGAACCGCAGAGGCGACCGAGCAGCAGACGGCGTCGCGGCGCCGAGCGCCGGGCGGCGGCGCATCCTCAGCGCACACAGTCCTCAATCGGACCAGCACACTGCAGATGTCCACCGCGCTTCGCACCGGGCCCGCGAGGACCTACTTTGGCCGCACGGCGCCGCGTGCAGGGTGCGCCGGCGCGCAGCTGCGCCGCCTGCCGCCTCCGTCGGCCGGCGCGCCTGCCACTGGCCGCCCCCACCAGCCGGCTGTAGCGCGTGCGCCCACGCACCGCGCGGCCAGCACGCCGGGAGGCCCCCCCTCACCGGCCGGGGACGGTCCCACCCAGCCACCGCCGCGTATCGCTTCACACCCACATGCCATTCACGTTCGTGGGCATGGTGGGTATCGCTGAAACAACCGGTTGGTAGCTCAACCGATCGTCGCCATCACTGATTCACCTCTAGCGAGAACAACCGCACCACAACCGTTTACCAGTTGTTCATTTGCGTAACGTCACCAGCAAACGTAGACGTCCATCGCCATTTGCAAATTCAACGATTGTTGCATGCCTGTGTCAGGTGTCACGACACACTATGTCTGCCCACATACACGCAACAACATGTGCACGCTTCGCGAACACGTGGAAGGTGGCCCCCGTACGTATGCGATGTCCATTGCGCGAACGACTGTCAACCGGCCTCTGTCGCATGTCGCAGATGTGGAACGCAGTGCACCATGCTATCACGGTGTGTGAGAAGAGACGACTACGTCTGACAACACGCGCCACTACATCAACAGACGGCTCATGCTGATCGCCATCCACGGCATACCATACTGCAATCCAGCTCTTATAGGGAGACGACACGTAGCTGAGTGCACAATATTTGGACCGTATGGTTCGCCGTTGTTGGCGCAGTCGTGGTACGGTCACACATGTACCACGATGTATCATTCAGTACATGAGGACCAATGTGCAGTACAGTGTGTGATTTGGACGTACAACATCAGCGGACAGTTGACACACGCCGTACCACAACGTAGGCTGTGCTTCGCCATGCAAATGCCAATGAACAACTGCGAAGGGCATTGAGCATGTACGTCCTGCTGCCATCCGCATTACAGTGTATAGCTGCAAGGTGTTTAACATGAAGCGATACTCTGGGGACCAGGCAGTGCGAGTAGCAAACTATATTGCGGGGGTTGCAGTTAGGCAACACCACACTAATTTAACGCGTCGTATGACAATTACAGAGCAGGTTAAGGCCCAACGTGTGTTGGGTTAAGGCCCAACGTGTGTTGGGTTAAGGCCCAACGTGTGTTGGGTTAAGGCCCAACGTGTGTTGGGTTAAGGCCCAACGTGTGTTGGGTTAAGGCCCAACGTGTGTTGGGTTAAGGCCCAACGTGTGTTGGGTTAAGGCCCAACGTGTGTTGGGTTAAGGCCCAACGTGTGTTGGGTTAAGGCCCAACGTGTGTTGGGTTAAGGCCCAACGTGTGTTGGGTTAAGGCCCAACGTGTGTTGGGTTAAGGCCCAACGTGTGTTGGGTTAAGGCCCAACGTGTGTTGGGTTAAGGCCCAACGTGTGTTGGGTTAAGGCCCAACGTGTGTTGGGTTAAGGCCCAACGTGTGTTGGGTTAAGGCCCAACGTGTGTTGGGTTAAGGCCCAACGTGTGTTGGGTTAAGGCCCAACGTGTGTTGGGTTAAGGCCCAACGTGTGTTGGGTTAAGGCGCAACGTGTGTTGGGTTAAGGCGCAACGTGGGTTACGTTAAGGCGCAACGTGGGTTACGTTAAGGCGCAACGTGGGTTACGTTAAGGCGCAACGTGGGTTACGTTAAGGCGCAACGTGGGTTACGTTAAGGCGCAACGTGGGTTACGTTAAGGCGCAACGTGGGTTACGTTAAGGCGCAACGTGGGTTACGTTAAGGCCCAGTATAGGTTAGGTTAAGGCCCAATATAGGTTAGGTTAAGGCCCAATATAGGTTAGGTTAAGGCCCAATATAGGTTAGGTTAAGGCCCAATATAGGTTAGGTTAAGGTACAATATAGGTTAGGTTAAGGTACAATATAGGTTAGGTTAAGGTACAATATAGGTTAGGTTAAGGTACAATATGGGTTAGGTTAAGGTACAATATGGGTTAGGTTAAGGCGCAATATGGGTTAGGTTAAGGCGCAATATGGGTTAGGTTAAGGCGCAATATGGGTTAGGTTAAGGCGCAATATGGGTTAGGTTAAGGCGCAATATGGGTTAGGTTAAGGCGCAATATGGGTTAGGTTAAGGCGCAATATGGGTTAGGTTAAGGCGCAATATGGGTTAGGTTAAGGCGCAATATGGGTTAGGTTAAGGTACAATATAGGTTAGGTTAAGGTACAATATAGGTTAGGTTAAGGTACAATATAGGTTAGGTTAAGGTACAATATGGGTTAGGTTAAGGTACAATATAGGTTAGGTTAAGGCACAATATGGGTTAGGTTAAGGCGCAATATGGGTTAGGTTAAGGCGCAATATGGGTTAGGTTAAGGCGCAATATGGGTTAGGTTAAGGCGCAACGTGGGTTACGTTAAGGCGCAACGTGGGTTACGTTAAGGCGCAACGTGGGTTACGTTAAGGCGCAACGTGGGTTACGTTAAGGCGCAACGTGGGTTACGTTAAGGCGCAACGTGGGTTACGTTAAGGCCCAATATAGGTTAGGTTAAGGCCCAATATAGGTTAGGTTAAGGCCCAATATAGGTTAGGTTAAGGCCCAATATAGGTTAGGTTAAGGCCCAATATAGGTTAGGTTAAGGTACAATATAGGTTAGGTTAAGGTACAATATAGGTTAGGTTAAGGTACAATATGGGTTAGGTTAAGGCGCAATATGGGTTAGGTTAAGGCGCAATATGGGTTAGGTTAAGGCGCAATATGGGTTAGGTTAAGGCGCAACGTGGGTTACGTTAAGGCGCAACGTGGGTTACGTTAAGGCGCAACGTGGGTTACGTTAAGGCGCAACGTGGGTTACGTTAAGGCGCAACGTGGGTTACGTTAAGGCGCAACGTGGGTTACGTTAAGGCCCAATATAGGTTAGGTTAAGGCCCAATATAGGTTAGGTTAAGGCCCAATATAGGTTAGGTTAAGGCCCAATATAGGTTAGGTTAAGGTACAATATGGGTTAGGTTAAGGTACAATATAGGTTAGGTTAAGGCGCAACGTGGGTTACGTTAAGGCCCAATATAGGTTAGGTTAAGGCCCAATATAGGTTAGGTTAAGGCCCAATATAGGTTAGGTTAAGGCCCAATATAGGTTAGGTTAAGGCCCAATATAGGTTAGGTTAAGGTACAATATAGGTTAGGTTAAGGTACAATATAGGTTAGGTTAAGGTACAATATGGGTTAGGTTAAGGTACAATATGGGTTAGGTTAAGGTACAATATAGGTTAGGTTAAGGCACAATATGGGTTAGGTTAAGGCGCAATATGGGTTAGGTTAAGGCGCAATATGGGTTAGGTTAAGGCGCAATATGGGTTAGGTTAAGGCGCAATATGGGTTAGGTTAAGGCACAATACGGGTTAGGTTAAGGCACAATACGGGTTAGGTTAAGGCACAATACGGGTTAGGTTAAGGCACACATTGTTGTAAGGAAAGGTGTTTTCGGGGGGGGGGGGGGGGCTGGTTTGTTGATTGTGATTATCGTAAGTAAATGACTGCGGCATCATCTGATTTGCCACGTCAGGGTGCACCTTTGGCTCATAACAGGCGGCGCTCT
>NW_025725237.1:27500-30000 GCF_021461395.2 Schistocerca americana
GATGAGGGACTGCAATCCCCTCGCGGTCGATGCAAAAAGCAGGACGTCATCTGCGAAGGCCGCAGCGTTAACTCTGCGACCAAGGATCCGAGCTCCGATGTGGGAGGGAAGTTGACTCAAAACATAGTCCACCGCAAAATTGAAAAGGAGGGGGGAGAGGGGGTCACCCTGACGCACACCCCTAGCCGGCTGCAGGGGCACGCCCACGTCGGCGCCGCCCGCTATCACCGTCGTGCTACCCTCGTAACACCTTTCGACGTACTCAATAAAGCAATCCGGCAGGCCATGAGCCCTCAGCACGGGGCGGAGGGCGGCATGGTCCACCGAATCGAACGCTTTAGAGACGTCGATCGATGCCACAAAAACAGAGCGACAGGAGCGGACTGCGTCGGTGAGAGCGGTGTCCAAGATGAAGGTGTTTTCCAACATCCCATCCCGGGGGATGAATGCCCGCTGACGTTCGTCCACAGCACATGCACGCATCAGGCGTGACGCGAGAACCTTGTGAAAGGTCCGCGCCAACACCGAGCAGACCGTAATGGGGCGAAAGTCAGCGGGGGATGTTGGTGCAGCCGTTTTGGGGAGAAGTGACGTCCGGGCGCGAAGCAGACGCTCGGGGAGGGCGCGGGCCAGGAGGAAGAGGTTCAAAAGCTTCACCAGGACTTCATGCGGCAGGCGCCGCAGCTCCGCTGGAGTCAGGCCGTCCGGCCCGGCTGCCGATCCCCTGGGCGGCAAGGCAGCAGCGACCTCCTCACGTGTGACCGGCCCCCATAGGCACTCAGGAGCGACAGGCTCCGAGTGCGGGAGAAGGCGGTCACGGATGAAGCCGGCGGTGGAGATCGGCTTCTTCGTGAAGAGGTCCGCCCAGAAGTCCAGCAGACCGGGGATGTCGGGTGGCGGCTGCAGCAGGGTGCCGTCCAGCAAGCCGCGCACGCAACGCGCACGCGACCTACGGAAGGCGTCCTGTGTCCGCGCGTATTCCCAGCGGCGCCGCTTGCGCTTCTGCAGCGGCGGGGCGGCAGGCGGCCGCTTGGATGGTTGGCGCGGCCGCTGTGTCCTGGTGATCGACCTCTCCCCCCTGGACCCGACCGACGCAAGGGCATCCGGGAGCATGCCCAGGATGACATCGGGCGGCGTGCCCCGCCCCAGACCAATGACTCGATCCAGGGCAGAGAAACGCTGGGCGGAAGCAGGTAGCCCCGCCAGATGCTCCCAGATGGCGGCGTCAGTCGGCCCCTCCGGCGGCGGCCCGGTGGTGTCGGCCGCGAAGTCCTCGGCTGCGTCGACGGGCGGCGCAGCGGCCTCGCCCGCGTCAGGCAGCGAGCTCGCTGCTCCACGGCGGGACGCCGGCTCTTCACCCCGACCGATCTCAAGTGCCTCCATGAATTGGCGGACAAGCTGCTTGTGGGCAGCTTGCCGCCGTCGGCACTTGATTGCCTCAAGCGTTCGGTCGGGGAACATCCTGGTAAGTTCTTGATTAACAAAGAAGAACCGGGCGTCCCTCTCCAGGAACAGTTCGGCCTCTGCCTTGGCGAGCGACAGGACTTCTTCCTCCGTCCACCTCGCGCGATGCCTCTCCGTCACGATCTCAGCGTTGGCGGCCGCAGGGTGTTGGCGGCGGCGATGGACCCCGAGACCGTTCTTCGTGGTAAAAGTGCGGTGGCACTCACTGCAAGCAAAGGGAGCTACACAAACTATCGCATTTTCGTTACGGCCGGTTGGCCGGATAGGTGCTGGGGTAGCTGGGGTGGCACCTTCAGCGGAAGGGCCACCATCTCTTGTTTCTTGTCGGCTGCCCCCAACTATAAAGGGATAATGCGAGGGGGGGCTGGTAACCCCCCCAAGCCCCTGGTGCGGTCTTCCACTCTGCGAAATCAGCGGGCCCACGAGAAGGGGAGAAGACCGCAGGAGAGGAGAGGCTAAGAGGGCTAGGCCCATGTATTGCGCATCACTCTCCCTGTAACTATAACCCAAGGAAGGCACCTCGCAGCAGCAGCACGACTACATCAAGACCGCACTTCGAGAAGCCAAGTCCGGATGCAGCCACACCGCTGCCACTTGGCCACCTTAAGAGAGTCATAGTTACTCCCGCCGTTTACCCGCGCTTGCTTGAATTTCTTCACGTTGACATTCAGAGCACTGGGCAGAAATCACATTGCGTCAACACCCGCTAGGGCCATCGCAATGCTTTGTTTTAATTAGACAGTCGGATTCCCCCAGTCCGTGCCAGTTCTGAGTTGATCGTTGAATGGCGGCCGAAGAGAATCCGCGCACCCGCGCGCCCCCGGAGGAGCACGCTAAGGCGGACGCGGCCTCGCAGCAAGGAAGATCCGTGGGAGGCCAAGGCACGGGACCGAGCTCGGATCCTGCACGCAGGTTGAAGCACCGGGGCGCGAACGCCGCGCAGGCGCGCGCATCCTGCACCGCCGGCCAGCACGAGGCCAACCAACGGCGAGAGCAGACCACGCCCGCGCTAAACGCCCGCACTTACCGGCACCCC
>NW_025725237.1:35000-37893 GCF_021461395.2 Schistocerca americana
TGCATGGCTTAATCTTTGAGACAAGCATATGACTACTGGCAGGATCAACCAGGGAGCTGCGTCAACTAGAGCTGAGCAGCCGGCCGCCCGGGAGTGTGTCCCGGGGGCCCGCGCGAACACGCAAGCGTCCGCTCAATTATTCTGCAAACAGGAGGAGGCTGAGCTCCCCTGCACAATACACCTCGAAACCCTCTCAGGTCCCGGCGGCGCGCAGCGCCGTCCTAAGTACTTGGTCGGGTTCGAGAGAGGCGCAATCGCCCGGAGTTTGGCGAGTAGACGCTTTAGGTGCGACCACCCGTGCTCCCAACTGAGCTTGCCGCTGCCGACAGAGGCCCGGGAGCGTGCTGTCGTGGCATTGCCGGCGGGAGACAACACGCGCCACCTACGGTGGCCGGCAGCTCCAACGCCAGCGCCACAGAAGGACAAAAGCCCCACTTGGGTGCCGAAGCGAACTCTCCCAGCACAGCGCACGCGCCAACACGTCCGCACAGCTGCGATACAAACCACCTGCGAGAACCGCAGAGGCGACCGAGCAGCAGACGGCGTCGCGGCGCCGAGCGCCGGGCGGCGGCGCATCCTCAGCGCACACAGTCCTCAATCGGACCAGCACACTGCAGATGTCCACCGCGCTTCGCACCGGGCCCGCGAGGACCTACTTTGGCCGCACGGCGCCGCGTGCAGGGTGCGCCGGCGCGCAGCTGCGCCGCCTGCCGCCTCCGTCGGCCGGCGCGCCTGCCACTGGCCGCCCCCACCAGCCGGCTGTAGCGCGTGCGCCCACGCACCGCGCGGCCAGCACGCCGGGAGGCCCCCCCTCACCGGCCGGGGACGGTCCCACCCAGCCACCGCCGCGTATCGCTTCACACCCACATGCCATTCACGTTCGTGGGCATGGTGGGTATCGCTGAAACAACCGGTTGGTAGCTCAACCGATCGTCGCCATCACTGATTCACCTCTAGCGAGAACAACCGCACCACAACCGTTTACCAGTTGTTCATTTGCGTAACGTCACCAGCAAACGTAGACGTCCATCGCCATTTGCAAATTCAACGATTGTTGCATGCCTGTGTCAGGTGTCACGACACACTATGTCTGCCCACATACACGCAACAACATGTGCACGCTTCGCGAACACGTGGAAGGTGGCCCCCGTACGTATGCGATGTCCATTGCGCGAACGACTGTCAACCGGCCTCTGTCGCATGTCGCAGATGTGGAACGCAGTGCACCATGCTATCACGGTGTGTGAGAAGAGACGACTACGTCTGACAACACGCGCCACTACATCAACAGACGGCTCATGCTGATCGCCATCCACGGCATACCATACTGCAATCCAGCTCTTATAGGGAGACGACACGTAGCTGAGTGCACAATATTTGGACCGTATGGTTCGCCGTTGTTGGCGCAGTCGTGGTACGGTCACACATGTACCACGATTGTATCATTCAGTACATGAGGACCAATGTGCAGTACAGTGTGTGATTTGGACGTACAACATCAGCGGACAGTTGACACACGCCGTACCACAACGTAGGCTGTGCTTCGCCATGCAAATGCCAATGAACAACTGCGAAGGGCATTGAGCATGTACGTCCTGCTGCCATCCGCATTACAGTGTATAGCTGCAAGGTGTTTAACATGAAGCGATACTCTGGGGACCAGGCAGTGCGAGTAGCAAACTATATTGCGGGGGTTGCAGTTAGGCAACACCACACTAATTTAACGCGTCGTATGACAATTACAGAGCAGGTTAAGGCCCAACGTGTGTTGGGTTAAGGCCCAACGTGTGTTGGGTTAAGGCCCAACGTGTGTTGGGTTAAGGCCCAACGTGTGTTGGGTTAAGGCCCAACGTGTGTTGGGTTAAGGCCCAACGTGTGTTGGATTAAGGCCCAACGTGTGTTGGGTTAAGGCCCAACGTGTGTTGGGTTAAGGCCCAACGTGTGTTGGGTTAAGGCCCAACGTGTGTTGGGTTAAGGCCCAACGTGTGTTGGGTTAAGGCCCAACGTGTGTTGGGTTAAGGCCCAACGTGTGTTGGGTTAAGGCCCAACGTGTGTTGGGTTAAGGCCCAACGTGTGTTGGGTTAAGGCCCAACGTGTGTTGGGTTAAGGCCCAACGTGTGTTGGGTTAAGGCCCAACGTGTGTTGGGTTAAGGCCCAACGTGTGTTGGGTTAAGGCCCAACGTGTGTTGGGTTAAGGCCCAACGTGTGTTGGGTTAAGGCCCAACGTGTGTTGGGTTAAGGCGCAACGTGTGTTGGGTTAAGGCGCAACGTGGGTTACGTTAAGGCGCAACGTGGGTTACGTTAAGGCGCAACGTGGGTTACGTTAAGGCGCAACGTGGGTTACGTTAAGGCGCAACGTGGGTTACGTTAAGGCGCAACGTGGGTTACGTTAAGGCGCAACGTGGGTTACGTTAAGGCGCAACGTGGGTTACGTTAAGGCCCAATATAGGTTAGGTTAAGGCCCAATATAGGTTAGGTTAAGGCCCAATATAGGTTAGGTTAAGGCCCAATATAGGTTAGGTTAAGGCCCAATATAGGTTAGGTTAAGGTACAATATAGGTTAGGTTAAGGTACAATATAGGTTAGGTTAAGGTACAATATAGGTTAGGTTAAGGTACAATATGGGTTAGGTTAAGGTACAATATGGGTTAGGTTAAGGCGCAATATGGGTTAGGTTAAGGCGCAATATGGGTTAGGTTAAGGCGCAATATGGGTTAGGTTAAGGCGCAATATGGGTTAGGTTAAGGCGCAATATGGGTTAGGTTAAGGCGCAATATGGGTTAGGTTAAGGCGCAATATGGGTTAGGTTAAGGCGCAATATGGGTTAGGTTAAGGCGCAATATGGGTTAGGTTAAGGTACAATATAGGTTAGGTTAAGGTACAATATAGGTTA
>NW_025725238.1:0-37869 GCF_021461395.2 Schistocerca americana
ATTAACCTTGCCCTGCCCTGCCCATCAACGTCGCAGTCGAACCGACGCTTGCCAACACACTGCCCACGTTCCTTTCTCTTTTCGGCCTACGCCCATTACGCGCCGCCGCCACAGCACCTTCCCTTCCCACAACACACCGACGTCATCACACGCACCCAAAACAGGGCCACGACCGTGTTCCTCGCCCACTCCCATCCCGCACGGTACGCACATTCCCAACTACTACCGCGCACCCTCCCTTTCCACTCTGTGTGTCTCTGTGTCTGTGTCCCTGTCCGCGCGTGACGCCTCTCAACATCCGCCGTCCCCCGTCCCGTTTTCGCCCCCATGCCGTCGTCGCGCCGCCTCCTCCCCGTCCACCGCCGCCCCTGTCCGCCCCGCACCACACCATACACCGCTGCTTGTCCCGGCCGTTGCCACCAAAGGCGCCGACCGCAAACGCGCCACGCCGCAGCCCCCGTGCGTCTCGCGCTCGCTTGCATCTCCGTGCCGACGCTGCCTCTCTTCCCACTCGCACTCGACCTCGACAACACAGTCTTTGGCTCCGCCACTGCGTGTTCCGGTGGTACGCACGCTGCAACACGTATGTATTCATTACCAGAGCGATGGCGAGGCATGACAGCATCTCTGTCTGACCAGAGAGTTCTTTATCGCTGCTAGTCGGCGCTTGGACCGCGCCAGACGACAGTAGTGGCACGCACCGGTCGCCAGGAACAGTTGTTATATATATTGTAGCGCGAGTCGGGAGAGGTAGTAGTCGGTCGACAGTAGTAGCGGGTGGACGGTTGTACTGAGGCGGGCGTCGGCGGCGTGCTCTGCTCGTCTCGCGACTCTGGTCACGGTTCGGGACGATGTATAGTATATTGTGTTATAATCAAGAGGTGGTGTGACGCTGCATTGCGCAAATCTGATAACGTATGTTCATTGTACTTATTTTGTTCAACAACACAAGCCCCACTATTACTTTTTTTCTAAAGTAACTTTTGTCTCTTAACGAAAAACATTCACTTTTTAAAGACTACTTCCTATGGCATTTCCCTCCAAGGAGTGCAATTAATTACCAGCCAGCACTCATTCATTGCACACAGCTGTGTAAGGGGTATCTACAATCGAGGAGCGGATATAAATGCAATTTTTTGTTTCTTTTTGTTTTTTGTTTTGTGTGTGTGTTGTAACCTCCCAGCAATATTTAAAATAATGGACAATGTTATTTACGGATGCTAATGGACATTGCGCTAATTGTAACCTCGCCCACAATGAGAGGTATTGAAAATGGCAACAACAATGTGCAATTCGCAATCTGACTCAAATATAAAGTCTTCACACAACATTTAAAAAGTCCGTTCAGTGACAAGAAACTTCAATTAAACCGAAATATCGGTCTTTGGCCCTGTGCAAAACAATCGGAATTAAAGTCTTACCTCCGAATAAATGGATGTCACATTTCTGCTCTGGTTGTTGCGCAGCGCTTGGAGGAACTGCATTGCAAATAATAATATTCTCTTTTTTTGTGATTTTAGTGACATTTTTCTTCAAAGAAGTGGAACGAACTCTTTAGTTCAATAAAAGATTAAATGTTTGAAAAATGCTTTTGAAATAAAAATTATTATTGGGGAACTTGTTGGAGCATAATTACACATAAATACAATTTCTCATTATCTAATGATTATATTAATTAACAGTATACCTTATTCACCATCTTGACCAGTGTTGCCGACCGCCTACATCACACAACCGCACTCGGCTGCTACTACTGACCGACCGCTCTGCATGACGACTATTAGCGTACTGCACGCGACGACTACTGACAGAGTACAGCCCTCAACTACACAGACTGACTGACTGACTGAGAACCGCTCGCAACACTCGCGCAGTCCAGCGCAAACTCTCTGGTCACAGATGCTACAATGTCTCGCCATCGCTACTATGTTACATACGTGTTTCAGTGTCTTTTTCATTGGGGTAACGATCTTTGGCTCTTTTTATTCTGAATACAGGGCCAAAGGTCAACGGCTGCTGCCCTTATACAATTTATCAGGTTTCATTATGTCTGTTGCAATGTTACATACGGTTCACTCTTTCATTAATATTATCGTTGGGTTTGTTTTGTAGGGACGTTAACATTCTGGCACATTTTTATTATCATCGGACTCTCTGCTATTTGTGCAGGGAGGTTATACCTGGGTCCATTTCCATTTCCATTTACATTTTAATATTGATAGACTTTTTGTTTTCTTTTTTGTTTCTTGTTGTTTTTCCTTCTTTTTTTTTGTTGTTTTTTTTCTTTTGTTTTGTTTTTCCCGCTCTCACCACCACCGCCGCATCACGCCTTCCGTTTTCTTGGTTTCTTTTCTGTGCTTCAACATCACCGCGCCCCATTTCCACACCACAGCCATCAGCCTCCAAGACGGGCGGGCGCAGTGTGCCATTTCCGGCGCACAAGCACACCCGTACGGTACTCTCCTCGCCCCCACGCCACCAACAACACAGCGACCACGCGGCTTTCAGGCACGGCACGGCACGGCACGGCACCGGCGAAATGCGCCGCCCCCGCCCCCGCCCCTCCGCGCATCCGTCCGTCTCGCCACGTTCACTGACAGCCGCGTCTGCGGCTACACCACGACAACCACAACACAACACCGCTCCCCTCCCTGGCAACTCACATTGTTTTTCTCCTCCTCTTTTGCACAAACCACAACGCCGAGCACAGGCGCAAGCCACCCACACCGCGCCCCTCCCCGTCCCGTCTTTGGCCGCCGCTCCTCGTTTCCTCGTTTGCCCCCTCCCATCTCCCGAAATGCCATGCCAGCAGCGTTACGCATGCCCCTCCCCTGTCCACACAACACTACCGCCTAACGAACAGCCTTTTCCGGGCCACATGCAGGGCACGCCCACCTCCAAACACTGCCAATTCACGGACGCACGCACGCACACACACACACACACACACACACACACACTCACTTTCTCGACACCTTTCTGTACGGAGGGTGCGTCATCTCGACCGTGACAGAGTGACGGCAACTATCGACGATCCATTTCCCCCCACTGGTAAAACATGTCCACTAACACCTACATACATCATTCAAGTACACAGACAATAGCATACACACAATGGGAGGGCACACGAACATGGACGGCACGGCACTGTCATACACTCTTCCTCAGAACCATATCAACAAACGTTACGTACATCCGGGAAAGCGAAAGCGAAAGCGAAAGCAAAGGCAAAGCCCAATGCAGCCGTCAAAGGTAACGTTCACCACGGCAGACACTTGCAGCCGCGCCGCCGTTAAACGCATTTCAGTGCGGCTCCAATACGCCTCCGACACGGGAACGTTCCGTTGCTCTACGAATGCGTTTCTCCCCTTTTTCCCTTCCTCTCTCTTTTGCCCCCCCCTCCTTGCACTCTTGCCTCATTCCTCACGTTCTGCCCAGACATTCGACCGATCAGAGTCAACCTTTCGTTACCGTTCTCAGCGCGACGGTGTACAACAGTATGACGGGTGTGCCCAAGACTTCGGTTCAGTTGCGTGACGCCGGTCTATCGCGCCGATCGACAGTTACTCAGGGGGCGACGGATCGGACCACGTCACCGACACACAAAACACTTTCAAACAAACAAACAAATACATACCGGATGGACACAGACAAACACGTGTACAGACATTCGCCAAACAAACGACCGGCGCCGCCGCCGCCGCCGCCGTCTAGCGTGCATCTTGAATGACGACATCGGTGTGCGTGCGTCGTACGCAATCAGTCAGACACGGCTATCAAACATCAGAGTCGAATGGTACATCATCGTGCGTGTCGCCGTACACGTACAGTACAATACAACAACAATGCGTCTTAATGGCACGTTCATTTCAACGTCACTCACACACCTCCACGCTGCAGTTACGTCGCACCATTGTCAAACTCGGCGTACAGCAAAGGGAATAGTGGGCGGCAAAAACAAACCAAACAAAAACATTTCACATTTCACCCTCGCCATGTATGATGTGCAAAAAAACAAACCCGCAAACGGCCGTCGTTACGGTGACACAAAAGTCGCCGATCGCACTGTCCCCCCTCGCAGACGGGTAACACACAAACACACACACACCCCAACAACACCAATGGGTCAAAAACCACGCCAACGAGGCGTGCCACCATTCCACGCCACGGCGACCAACCTCGTGGCCGTACCCCGCGCAACACGCTTTGACGCGCCCCCCCACCCACAATCAAAATGCACACATACATCACAGCCGTCCACACAAACAACAACAACAACAACAATTCCGCCCTTCCCGCAAAAGGCAAGTTGGTGGCCCTGAAAAGGGCCGTTTCGCCGCTCTCGCAACGGAGGAGCCTTCTCCATCCTTCCTTCCATTCCAGAGCCACCTCCTTACTTGGAGCTCGTGTACTTGGTCACCGCCTTCGTGCCCTCGCTCACGGCGTGCTTGGCCAGCTCGCCAGGCAGCAACAGCCGCACAGCGGTCTGGATCTCGCGGGACGTGATGGTCGAGCGCTTGTTGTAGTGCGCCAGGCGAGAAGCCTCGGCCGCAATGCGCTCGAAAATGTCGTTCACGAAGCTGTTCATGATGCTCATCGCCTTCGACGAGATGCCCGTGTCAGGGTGCACCTGCTTCAGCACCTTGTAGATGTAGATGGCATAGCTCTCCTTCCTCTTGCGCTTCTTCTTCTTGTCGCCCTTCGAAATGTTCTTCTGCGCCTTGCCAGCCTTCTTGGCGGCCTTCCCGCTAGTCTTGGGCGGCATCTCCAACCAACGTACGGCAGCAGCAACACCAGTAGCAAGCGCTCCGCTCTAGTCAGCGTCTCCCCACACAGTGGCACCCGCCGCCAGCCGCCGCCGCACCTTTACCAGCTCGCCCTGTTGCGGCCGCCGACCAATGGGGCGCGCGCGCAACCGGCCGCCGCACCCGAGCCCATAAAGCACCCCCACCCCGGCTGCGCCGGCACGCACTCCGCTGCTCGACTCGCTGCCGCTCGCACCGGTCGTTTTCGTTTCCGTTTCGTGTGCACCGTCGCTAGCCCATCGCCATGTCCGGACGCGGAAAGGGAGGCAAAGTCAAGGGCAAGTCAAAGTCCCGCTCAAGCAGGGCTGGGCTCCAGTTCCCGGTCGGCAGAATCCACCGCCTCCTGCGCAAGGGAAACTACGCAGAGCGCGTCGGCGCCGGGGCGCCCGTCTACCTCGCCGCCGTCATGGAGTACCTCGCGGCTGAGGTGCTCGAGCTGGCCGGAAACGCGGCCCGCGACAACAAGAAGACGCGCATCATCCCGCGCCACCTGCAGCTTGCCATCCGCAACGACGAGGAGCTCAACAAGCTCCTGTCGGGCGTCACCATCGCACAGGGTGGTGTCCTGCCCAACATCCAGGCCGTCCTGCTGCCAAAGAAGACCGAGAAGAAGGCCTAAAGGAGGCCAGGCAATCGCAGCGCCGCGTGCTCCCCTGCACGCAACGCGCTTTGCCGGCTCGGCCCACAACAATCGGCCCTTTTCAGGGCCACCACACAAACCTACGTCCAAAGCAAAATTTCAGTCGTCCTCGCCGCACCTTGTTTTGTTTTAACTTTGCACTGTCACAGCACAGCCGCCGCCGGCGCACGTCCGCCATCTTGTCGTCCACACAGCCCGTGTGGCCCAACACACACACACACGCACACATTTTGCACCGTCGCAGTCGCCTTCCAAACCGACAACGGCAGCAATAATGACCATTGTTAAAGGGAGGCGTGTCGACACACCGCCCTCCACTCCCGCGCGCAACGGCCGTCGACACGAACGAAACAGCTGATCCGGCCGCCTATGCCCACACGCCTTGCCTCGGAAACCCCAACGCCGCCGCAAACAAACACACAGAGACAAACCACGCAAGCAAATAATCACCGCCTCTCGCACAACAACACACAGCCCGCCCGCCATCTCCGTCGCGATCGATACAAAGACACACAATAACAAACACACAAACGAAGCAGCTCCACACACAGCCAGCCACATGACACGTTTCCTTTCCTTCTCCCCTCCCAGTCACATCACGTCGCTCAAACGGAAAGAAAGAAACAAACAAACAAACAACACAGCGCGCACACACGCAGCAACAACACAGACTCTTTCGCACTTTTCAACTTCCGAACAGTGTGGTGGCCCTGAAAAGGGCCGTTTTCTAGTCTCTCCCACCCACAAGCACGGCCGCGGGAAGGCCAGCGCCCGCTGCGACGCAGCCTAACCGCCGAAACCGTACAGGGTGCGCCCCTGCCTCTTCAGGGCGTACACCACGTCCATGGCCGTCACAGTCTTGCGCTTGGCGTGCTCAGTGTACGTCACCGCGTCGCGGATCACGTTCTCCAGGAACACCTTCAGCACCCCGCGGGTCTCCTCGTAGATCAGACCAGAGATGCGCTTCACGCCGCCCCTGCGAGCCAGGCGGCGGATGGCGGGCTTCGTGATGCCCTGGATGTTGTCGCGCAACACCTTGCGGTGCCGCTTGGCGCCACCCTTGCCGAGCCCCTTTCCTCCCTTGCCGCGGCCTGTCATCCTTCCTTCCTCGGGCAAAGCAAAACGTGCACAAACAGCAGCTGCAGCGGCTGGCGAGTCGGCTACGGTCTGCGCCCAGCGCGCCCGCCGCCCCCCTATATAGACTCTGGCCCGCCCTCCCCCCACCACGCGCAACCGAGGGCATATAAGCGCAGCACGGAGGCGCGCGGGCCCGTTGTCAAGGCAGCACCGGACGCCGCGCCGCACCTAACCTCCACGCACGCCGCTCCGCTACCGCTACCGCTACCGCCATGGCCCGCACAAAGCAAACGGCCCGCAAGTCCACCGGCGGAAAGGCGCCGCGCAAACAGCTCGCCACCAAGGCGGCGAGGAAGAGCGCGCCCGCCACCGGAGGCGTCAAGAAGCCCCACCGCTACAGGCCGGGCACCGTCGCCCTGCGAGAAATCAGGCGCTACCAGAAGAGCACAGAGCTGCTCATCCGCAAGCTGCCATTCCAGCGCCTAGTGCGCGAGATCGCCCAGGACTTCAAGACCGACCTGCGCTTCCAGAGCTCCGCAGTCATGGCCCTGCAGGAGGCCAGCGAGGCCTACCTCGTCGGCCTCTTCGAAGACACCAACCTGTGCGCAATCCACGCCAAGCGCGTCACCATCATGCCCAAGGACATCCAGCTCGCGCGCCGCATCCGCGGCGAGCGCGCCTAAACCGCGCCGCGGCACCGCACCGCACAAACAAAAACGGCCCTTTTCAGGGCCACTAACATCTCTCCGTCGCGAGCAAACTTTGTCGGTCGCCTGCCTCTCGCCCCGCAACCCAAAAACAAAAACCACCACTTCCCGTCCGTCCGCCACACCCGCTCACTCTGCCTGCCTGCTAGCAGCGCGCAACAATCACACATCATCCCTCCCCGGCGCTCAAAGCGCACAATACCCAACGGCCGACGTCACACCGCACGGGTGGCTGGCCGGCCGCCGCTTTCGTTTCGAAAACAAAAAAAACCCGCACTCCACTCCGACGGCCAACGGCCAGGCAGGCGCGCTCGCTCGCTCTACACGCCACCGAAATCCCCGCCGACTCCTTCCGCATCTCAACGTGCCCCCCCGTTGCAAAACATAACACACACACACACAAAGGAACAAAACAAAGACCAGACACGACTCGACAAGACAGACATCCGAGAAGAACGAACGCAGGCAAGCCAACCAACGTATTCAAACAAAACAACGTGACAGAAAACCAACCGTCGGCCGCCGCCACAAAACAAACACGGCGACAATCAACCACGACAACAACAACAACAACAACACCGCTTACCGCTACCGCCGCCCACACCCGCCACCGACCCCCGCAATCCAACCACCACGGCACGCAAACAGCATCCCCACGGGCATACAGAAACGCCAGACAGACACCCACACCAAACGCAACACGACAATCAAAACCTTCCCCGACGTGCTTTGATGGCCCTGAGAAGGGCCGTTTTGGGCCGCGCGTCTCTTGCGCGCCACTAGACGACGACGGGGGGTGGGGACGACGGAGTCAAGCGCCAAACCCTTCCTTTCCCATCTCTTTCTCCTCTACTCTACTTCTTCTTCTTGGGCGAAGCCTTCGCCTTAGACGGCGTCGTCGCCTTCTTCGGGCGCGGCGCCTTCGGCTTCTTCGTCGGAACCTTGGCGGCCTTCTTCGCCTTCGACGGCGACTTGGCCTTGGCCGGCTTGGCCGCAGCCGCCTTCTTCGCACCCGCGGGAGCGGCCGACGCCGCAGACGCCTTCTTGGCGGCGCCCGCCTTCCGACCGGTCGCCGCCTTCACGCCACCAGCCTTCTTTGCGCCGGCCGCACGGGCGCCCTTCTTCTCCTTGCTGGCCGGAGCGGCGCGCTTCTTCTTGGCACCGCCAGCACGAGCCTTGCCGCCCTCGGCCGCCCCCCCGCCGCCGGCGCCGGCAAGCTTGAACGAGCCGGACGCGCCCTTCCCCTTCGTCTGCACCAGCTCGCCCGCCACGACGGCCGACTTGAGGTACTTCTTGATAAACGGCGCCAGCTTCTCCGCGTCCAGCTTGTAGTGCGCGGCTATGTACTTCTTGATCGCCTGCAGCGACGACCCGCCGCGCTCCTTCAGACTCTTGATGGCGGCCGTCACCATCTCAGAGGTGCGCGGGTGCGCAGGCTTGGCGCGCGGCTTCTTCGCAGACGACGCAGACTTGGCCTTCTTCGTAGTGCCGGTGGCGGCGGGTGCCGCAGCAGTCTCGTTCGTAGCCGCCTGATCTGCCATTTCGACGACGCGCGTAACACACAGCGAGAGCGAGCGGGACGGCAGGCACGCAAGCACAAGAGCAGAGAATCACAAGGCCCAGCCAGTGTCGCGGGCGGGCGCGGACGGCCGAGAGAGCGGCCGCCACTCTGCGCGCCGCCGCGCCGCGCCTCCCGCGCTTGCTACCGCCCAACGTCCGACAGCCTGTGCGGAGCAGCCCCAAACCTGCGCCACAACCGCCCGCGCCTTTCAAACCACCGAGGATGGGGCTACACACAGCCACACCACAGTCGCCAACCAGTCGCCACGGCAGCGCCGCAAACCACGGCCAAACTGCAGCTACCGCGCGCTACAGCCTGGGTCGGCCCGCCGAGAATCGCCGCCCCCGCCCAAATGCCGCCCCCACAGCCCCAGCCGACGACCCGCCACAATGGCCAAACCTTCGGCAAAACTCCCACACCGTCGCCGCGGCAGCCCGGCCAGCGCGGCCGGCGCCACAGCCACACAAGCCGAGGCGTGCGGCGATGACGGCCGTGCAAACGCGCCTCCGCCGCCCCATCGCCTTCCGTCGCCCTCCCGCCGTTTCCCGATCGGCCCGCAGCCGTCGGGCCACATCGCGCGCCGTCCTCCTCCTCTCGCCCGCCAACATTCACAGCCGTTTCTCAACAATTGCCCGCCGCAAACGGACGCCGCCTGCGCAACAGGCGCCGCCGCCCCTCGCCGCTTCCGACCCAACCCCTCGACCGAGGCAAACCGCAATCCGAATCTACAGACCAACCCAATCTGCCGTCAAGCACACACGACAGCCGACCTTACACGTTACGCGTTACACATTACGTTTACACGTCTACGTTAGGTTAGGTTAGGTGGACGTGGGTTAGGTTAAGGGGACTTGGGTTAGGTTAAGCGTCAAACTTAGGTTAAGCATTCAAACACGTCAGGCGTCAGAGGTTAGGTTAGGTTAGGTTAGGTTAGGTTAGGTTAGGTTAGGTTAGGTTAGGTTACACGTTAGGTTAAGGGGTCAGTGCTAGGTTAAGAAGCGTCAAACGTAGGTTACAAAAGCGTTCAAACGTGAGGCGTGAGCCGGACAGCTTACCTTACGTAGACGTTAGGGGCTCACAGGCTGAGCTCACCTCGCCACACCACACGTTAGGTTCGGTTCGGTTCGCTCGGCTCAGCGTAAAGCGCCGAGGTCAGGGTTACGTTCGTTCACCTTCGGGCGCCACACTTTCGGTTGAAAGGTCGCGACGGGACGACGTCGGCAGGCACGCCGCAAACGAACAAAAACGTACAGACGACGTCGGAAACCGCCGACAGACGGGGGAGCAGCACGACCACGACCACGACCAGACACCGAGCGCGAACGAGACACACGCGAACCACCCCCACCGGCCAAAGGGCACCACACAACAACCCAGAGCACCACGTGTCGACACCAGAGCAACCCGCCGCTCACGCGACATGGCTGGCACCGAAGGGCAACCGCCCGCAACTGCGCTTTCCGCGCCGGCCCGGATGCACGTCGTGCTACAACAACACCACTACCGTACACAGCCGCTGTTCACAACATCACTATCAATGGCGCGCCCGCGGCTCGCCGCCGTCGCAGTCGCAGCCCCAACGCCAGCACTTTTGCACCACCATTCACACGCACCGCAACACAGCTCGCCGACACAGCCGAACAAAACAAACACCACACAACAACAGCAACAACGCCGCCGCCTCTACTTGTGCCGGCGACCCACCCCGCCGATGGCGCACCTCTCGCCAGCCGGCAATCGACACACACGCACCCACCCACCGGGGCCCAGTGCAAAAAAAAAAAAAAAAAAACACACAAAAACAAAAAAACCAAACAACACAAACGACACGGGAAGCGCACACCGCCACTTCGCGCGCACGCCACCAACCAGTCGTCGTCTCAAAATAACAAACACAAACAAAATAAACTAACAACTAGGGCAACACAAAACAAAAACGCCTCGCACGAACCGCCCACAAAAAGGACAAGCACACGCACAGCCTCTGCTGACGACCACGACGCAGCGGCACGCTGCTCCTGTCCCGCGCCCCGCGCCCCACTCGATTCACAACTCACGCGACACCGTCAACGACGGGCTCGCTTCCCGCAACCTACCACCTTTCCGCCACGACGCACAGCCCCAGCCCCACCCGACGACGCCCGTGGCAACGACTGCACTTTCACCACCGCCTCCCCCTTCCCCCCCAAAACACACACACACACACACACACAGCCAGCCAAAAACGCACTCGCGACCCACACATGCACGTGCATCGGCACACGCCAACCAGTCAACGTCGACAACCACACGCAAGGCTCGAAACGAAACCGGCGTCCTTCCACGTTGCCATCAAGCTACGCGACACAAGACACAAGGAACCAACACAACAGCCGGCCCCACTAATTCCCACTCTCACGCCGCAAAAAGCACACCGAAACCGCCAAACGCACGCACATTCCCCTTCGCACTGACACCACCGACCGGCTCGCTACCACACACCTCTCGGCAGCCGTTTCACGCCAATTCGCCACACCGCCCACACAGTCGACAAGCGCCCGCCCTGTACGGCACACGCAACGACGCAGCGCAGCAAAGGGCGCCCGCAACACATACCTCTCCGCCGCCCGACGCGCCAACCGCCACACCACACCGCCAGCCACTCGCAAATTGTGCACTGCCACCAGCCACACGTCCAACACGCCGCGCCGCCTCCGGCCACCCGCCAGGGGGCGCTCACGTCCGCGACAACAGCGCGGCCCGCCGGGCCGGGCCGAACCGAACCGAGCCGCCGCTGCTCTGCACTCGGCACGGCCACACCCTGCTGCAGACCGGGCTCGTCCCTCTGTACGCGTCTGCCTGCGCATCAACACAACACGACCTTTTTTTTTTTTTTCCTCTCTACCGCCATCCCTTCTTCTCGCGTTTTACTCGTTGTTGCAGCAGCGGCGCACACCTACACATCCACAGCCCCAGCCGAGCCGGCCTCACCTCAGGGCCCGCCGCCAGCGTCTCCTCCTCGGGCACAGGTGCGGTGCTGTGGCCGCCCATCCAACCGCATTGCTGGCCGTCCAGCCACCAGGCGTTCCCACTGCCGCGAGCCACGCCGCGCACCGACCCTGCTGCAGAAAACGAAGCATAGCCAGAGACCGACCGATACACAAAGCAAGCCGTCGCCTCGCCTCTTGTCCTTCCTGCCTTCCTTCCGCCCCCGCCCTTCTCACACCACCGCCTCTCCACTTTCGCCCCCCCCCCCCTCCTTTTTTTTCTTCTTTCTTTCTTTCTTTGGCCCTCTCTCCTTCCCGCCATGGCGGTTACGGCACCGCCTGCAGCGGCAGATTTTTTGCGCCCACACGCCTACTCCTACCACCATTAACCTTGCCCTGCCCTGCCCATCAACGTCGCAGTCGAACCGACGCTTGCCAACACACTGCCCACGTTCCTTTCTCTTTTCGGCCTACGCCCATTACGCGCCGCCGCCACAGCACCTTCCCTTCCCACAACACACCGACGTCATCACACGCACCCAAAACAGGGGCCACGACCGTGTTCCTCGCCCACTCCCATCCCGCACGGTACGCACATTCCCAACTACTACCGCGCACCCTCCCTTTCCACTCTGTGTGTCTCTGTGTCTGTGTCCTGTCCGCGCGTGACGCCTCTCAACATCCGCCGTCCCCCGTCCCGTTTTCGCCCCCATGCCGTCGTCGCGCCGCCTCCTCCCCGTCCACCGCCGCCCCTGTCCGCCCCGCACCACACCATACACCGCTGCTTGTCCCGGCCGTTGCCACCAAAGGCGCCGACCGCAAACGCGCCACGCCGCAGCCCCCGTGCGTCTCGCGCTCGCTTGCATCTCCGTGCCGACGCTGCCTCTCTTCCCACTCGCACTCGACCTCGACAACACAGTCTTTGGCTCCGCCACTGCGTGTTCCGGTGGTACGCACGCTGCAACACGTATGTATTCATTACCAGAGCGATGGCGAGGCATGACAGCATCTCTGTCTGACCAGAGAGTTCTTTATCGCTGCTAGTCGGCGCTTGGACCGCGCCAGACGACAGTAGTGGCACGCACCGGGTCGCCAGGAACAGTTGTTATATATATTGTAGCGCGAGTCGGGAGAGGTAGTAGTCGGTCGACAGTAGTAGCGGGTGGACGGTTGTACTGAGCGGGCGTCGGCGGCGTGCTCTGCTCGTCTCGCGACTCTGGTCACGGTTCGGGACGATGTATAGTATATTGTGTTATAATCAAGAGGTGGTGTGACGCTGCATTGCGCAAATCTGATAACGTATGTTCATTGTACTTATTTTGTTCAACAACACAAGCCCCACTATTACTTTTTTTCTAAAGTAACTTTTGTCTCTTAACGAAAAACATTCACTTTTTAAAGACTACTTCCTATGGCATTTCCCTCCAAGGAGTGCAATTAATTACCAGCCAGCACTCATTCATTGCACACAGCTGTGTAAGGGGTATCTACAATCGAGGAGCGGATATAAATGCAATTTTTTGTTTCTTTTTGTTTTTTGTTTTGTGTGTGTGTTGTAACCTCCCAGCAATATTTAAAATAATGGACAATGTTATTTACGGATGCTAATGGACATTGCGCTAATTGTAACCTCGCCCACAATGAGAGGTATTGAAAATGGCAACAACAATGTGCAATTCGCAATCTGACTCAAATATAAAGTCTTCACACAACATTTAAAAAAGTCCGTTCAGTGACAAGAAACTTCAATTAAACCGAAATATCGGTCTTTGGCCCTGTGCAAAACAATCGGAATTAAAGTCTTACCTCCGAATAAATGGATGTCACATTTCTGCTCTGGTTGTTGCGCAGCGCTTGGAGGAACTGCATTGCAAATAATAATATTCTCTTTTTTTGTGATTTTAGTGACATTTTTCTTCAAAGAAGTGGAACGAACTCTTTAGTTCAATAAAAGATTAAATGTTTGAAAAATGCTTTTGAAATAAAAATTATTATTGGGGAACTTGTTGGAGCATAATTACAATAAATACAATTTCTCATTATCTAATGATTATATTAATTAACAGTATACCTTATTCACCATCTTGACCAGTGTTGCCGACCGCCTACATCACACAACCGCACTCGGCTGCTACTACTGACCGACCGCTCTGCATGACGACTATTAGCGTACTGCACGCGACGACTACTGACAGAGTACAGCCCTCAACTACACAGACTGACTGACTGACTGAGAACCGCTCGCAACACTCGCGCAGTCCAGCGCAAACTCTCTGGTCACAGATGCTACAATGTCTCGCCATCGCTACTATGTTACATACGTGTTTCAGTGTCTTTTTCATTGGGGTAACGATCTTTGGCTCTTTTTATTCTGAATACAGGGCCAAAGGTCAACGGCTGCTGCCCTTATACAATTTATCAGGTTTCATTATGTCTGTTGCAATGTTACATACGGTTCACTCTTTCATTAATATTATCGTTGGGTTTGTTTTGTAGGGACGTTAACATTCTGGCACATTTTTATTATCATCGGACTCTCTGCTATTTGTGCAGGGAGGTTATACCTGGGTCCATTTCCATTTCCATTTACATTTTAATATTGATAGACTTTTTGTTTTCTTTTTTGTTTCTTGTTGTTTTTCCTTCTTTTTTTTTGTTGTTTTTTTTCTTTTGTTTTGTTTTTCCCGCTCTCACCACCACCGCCGCATCACGCCTTCCGTTTTCTTGGTTTCTTTTCTGTGCTTCAACATCACCGCGCCCCATTTCCACACCACAGCCATCAGCCTCCAAGACGGGCGGGCGCAGTGTGCCATTTCCGGCGCACAAGCACACCCGTACGGTACTCTCCTCGCCCCCACGCCACCAACAACACAGCGACCACGCGGCTTTCAGGCACGGCACGGCACGGCACGGCACCGGCGAAATGCGCCGCCCCCGCCCCCGCCCCTCCGCGCATCCGTCCGTCTCGCCACGTTCACTGACAGCCGCGTCTGCGGCTACACCACGACAACCACAACACAACACCGCTCCCCTCCCTGTCAACTCACATTGTTTTTCTCCTCCTCTTTTGCACAAACCACAACGCCGAGCACAGGCGCAAGCCACCCACACCGCGCCCCTCCCCGTCCCGTCTTTGGCCGCCGCTCCTCGTTTCCTCGTTTGCCCCCTCCCATCTCCCGAAATGCCATGCCAGCAGCGTTACGCATGCCCCTCCCCTGTCCACACAACACTACCGCCTAACGAACAGCCTTTTCCGGGCCACATGCAGGGCACGCCCACCTCCAAACACTGCCAATTCACGGACGCACGCACGCACACACACACACACACACACACACACACACTCACTTTCTCGACACCTTTCTGTACGGAGGGTGCGTCATCTCGACCGTGACAGAGTGACGGCAACTATCGACGATCCATTTCCCCCCACTGGTAAAACATGTCCACTAACACCTACATACATCATTCAAGTACACAGACAATAGCATACACACAATGGGAGGGCACACGAACATGGACGGCACGGCACTGTCATACACTCTTCCTCAGAACCATATCAACAAACGTTACGTACATCCGGGAAAGCGAAAGCGAAAGCGAAAGCAAAGGCAAAGCCCAATGCAGCCGTCAAAGGTAACGTTCACCACGGCAGACACTTGCAGCCGCGCCGCCGTTAAACGCATTTCAGTGCGGCTCCAATACGCCTCCGACACGGGAACGTTCCGTTGCTCTACGAATGCGTTTCTCCCCTTTTTCCCTTCCTCTCTCTTTTGCCCCCCCCTCCTTGCACTCTTGCCTCATTCCTCACGTTCTGCCCAGACATTCGACCGATCAGAGTCAACCTTTCGTTACCGTTCTCAGCGCGACGGTGTACAACAGTATGACGGGTGTGCCCAAGACTTCGGTTCAGTTGCGTGACGCCGGTCTATCGCGCCGATCGACAGTTACTCAGGGGGCGACGGATCGGACCACGTCACCGACACACAAAACACTTTCAAACAAACAAACAAATACATACCGGATGGACACAGACAAACACGTGTACAGACATTCGCCAAACAAACGACCGGCGCCGCCGCCGCCGCCGCCGTCTAGCGTGCATCTTGAATGACGACATCGGTGTGCGTGCGTCGTACGCAATCAGTCAGACACGGCTATCAAACATCAGAGTCGAATGGTACATCATCGTGCGTGTCGCCGTACACGTACAGTACAATACAACAACAATGCGTCTTAATGGCACGTTCATTTCAACGTCACTCACACACCTCCACGCTGCAGTTACGTCGCACCATTGTCAAACTCGGCGTACAGCAAAGGGAATAGTGGGCGGCAAAAACAAACCAAACAAAAACATTTCACATTTCACCCTCGCCATGTATGATGTGCAAAAAAACAAACCCGCAAACGGCCGTCGTTACGGTGACACAAAAGTCGCCGATCGCACTGTCCCCCCTCGCAGACGGGTAACACACAAACACACACACACCCCAACAACACCAATGGGTCAAAAACCACGCCAACGAGGCGTGCCACCATTCCACGCCACGGCGACCAACCTCGTGGCCGTACCCCGCGCAACACGCTTTGACGCGCCCCCCCACCCACAATCAAAATGCACACATACATCACAGCCGTCCACACAAACAACAACAACAACAACAATTCCGCCCTTCCCGCAAAAGGCAAGTTGGTGGCCCTGAAAAGGGCCGTTTCGCCGCTCTCGCAACGGAGGAGCCTTCTCCATCCTTCCTTCCATTCCAGAGCCACCTCCTTACTTGGAGCTCGTGTACTTGGTCACCGCCTTCGTGCCCTCGCTCACGGCGTGCTTGGCCAGCTCGCCAGGCAGCAACAGCCGCACAGCGGTCTGGATCTCGCGGGACGTGATGGTCGAGCGCTTGTTGTAGTGCGCCAGGCGAGAAGCCTCGGCCGCAATGCGCTCGAAAATGTCGTTCACGAAGCTGTTCATGATGCTCATCGCCTTCGACGAGATGCCCGTGTCAGGGTGCACCTGCTTCAGCACCTTGTAGATGTAGATGGCATAGCTCTCCTTCCTCTTGCGCTTCTTCTTCTTGTCGCCCTTCGAAATGTTCTTCTGCGCCTTGCCAGCCTTCTTGGCGGCCTTCCCGCTAGTCTTGGGCGGCATCTCCAACCAACGTACGGCAGCAGCAACACCAGTAGCAAGCGCTCCGCTCTAGTCAGCGTCTCCCCACACAGTGGCACCCGCCGCCAGCCGCCGCCGCACCTTTACCAGCTCGCCCTGTTGCGGCCGCCGACCAATGGGGCGCGCGCGCAACCGGCCGCCGCACCCGAGCCCATAAAGCACCCCCACCCCGGCTGCGCCGGCACGCACTCCGCTGCTCGACTCGCTGCCGCTCGCACCGGTCGTTTTCGTTTCCGTTTCGTGTGCACCGTCGCTAGCCCATCGCCATGTCCGGACGCGGAAAGGGAGGCAAAGTCAAGGGCAAGTCAAAGTCCCGCTCAAGCAGGGCTGGGCTCCAGTTCCCGGTCGGCAGAATCCACCGCCTCCTGCGCAAGGGAAACTACGCAGAGCGCGTCGGCGCCGGGGCGCCCGTCTACCTCGCCGCCGTCATGGAGTACCTCGCGGCTGAGGTGCTCGAGCTGGCCGGAAACGCGGCCCGCGACAACAAGAAGACGCGCATCATCCCGCGCCACCTGCAGCTTGCCATCCGCAACGACGAGGAGCTCAACAAGCTCCTGTCGGGCGTCACCATCGCACAGGGTGGTGTCCTGCCCAACATCCAGGCCGTCCTGCTGCCAAAGAAGACCGAGAAGAAGGCCTAAAGGAGGCCAGGCAATCGCAGCGCCGCGTGCTCCCCTGCACGCAACGCGCTTTGCCGGCTCGGCCCACAACAATCGGCCCTTTTCAGGGCCACCACACAAACCTACGTCCAAAGCAAAATTTCAGTCGTCCTCGCCGCACCTTGTTTTGTTTTAACTTTGCACTGTCACAGCACAGCCGCCGCCGGCGCACGTCCGCCATCTTGTCGTCCACACAGCCCGTGTGGCCCAACACACACACACACGCACACATTTTGCACCGTCGCAGTCGCCTTCCAAACCGACAACGGCAGCAATAATGACCATTGTTAAAGGGAGGCGTGTCGACACACCGCCCTCCACTCCCGCGCGCAACGGCCGTCGACACGAACGAAACAGCTGATCCGGCCGCCTATGCCCACACGCCTTGCCTCGGAAACCCCAACGCCGCCGCAAACAAACACACAGAGACAAACCACGCAAGCAAATAATCACCGCCTCTCGCACAACAACACACAGCCCGCCCGCCATCTCCGTCGCGATCGATACAAAGACACACAATAACAAACACACAAACGAAGCAGCTCCACACACAGCCAGCCACATGACACGTTTCCTTTCCTTCTCCCCTCCCAGTCACATCACGTCGCTCAAACGGAAAGAAAGAAACAAACAAACAAACAACACAGCGCGCACACACGCAGCAACAACACAGACTCTTTCGCACTTTTCAACTTCCGAACAGTGTGGTGGCCCTGAAAAGGGCCGTTTTCTAGTCTCTCCCACCCACAAGCACGGCCGCGGGAAGGCCAGCGCCCGCTGCGACGCAGCCTAACCGCCGAAACCGTACAGGGTGCGCCCCTGCCTCTTCAGGGCGTACACCACGTCCATGGCCGTCACAGTCTTGCGCTTGGCGTGCTCAGTGTACGTCACCGCGTCGCGGATCACGTTCTCCAGGAACACCTTCAGCACCCCGCGGGTCTCCTCGTAGATCAGACCAGAGATGCGCTTCACGCCGCCCCTGCGAGCCAGGCGGCGGATGGCGGGCTTCGTGATGCCCTGGATGTTGTCGCGCAACACCTTGCGGTGCCGCTTGGCGCCACCCTTGCCGAGCCCCTTTCCTCCCTTGCCGCGGCCTGTCATCCTTCCTTCCTCGGGCAAAGCAAAACGTGCACAAACAGCAGCTGCAGCGGCTGGCGAGTCGGCTACGGTCTGCGCCCAGCGCGCCCGCCGCCCCCCTATATAGACTCTGGCCCGCCCTCCCCCCACCACGCGCAACCGAGGGCATATAAGCGCAGCACGGAGGCGCGCGGGCCCGTTGTCAAGGCAGCACCGGACGCCGCGCCGCACCTAACCTCCACGCACGCCGCTCCGCTACCGCTACCGCTACCGCCATGGCCCGCACAAAGCAAACGGCCCGCAAGTCCACCGGCGGAAAGGCGCCGCGCAAACAGCTCGCCACCAAGGCGGCGAGGAAGAGCGCGCCCGCCACCGGAGGCGTCAAGAAGCCCCACCGCTACAGGCCGGGCACCGTCGCCCTGCGAGAAATCAGGCGCTACCAGAAGAGCACAGAGCTGCTCATCCGCAAGCTGCCATTCCAGCGCCTAGTGCGCGAGATCGCCCAGGACTTCAAGACCGACCTGCGCTTCCAGAGCTCCGCAGTCATGGCCCTGCAGGAGGCCAGCGAGGCCTACCTCGTCGGCCTCTTCGAAGACACCAACCTGTGCGCAATCCACGCCAAGCGCGTCACCATCATGCCCAAGGACATCCAGCTCGCGCGCCGCATCCGCGGCGAGCGCGCCTAAACCGCGCCGCGGCACCGCACCGCACAAACAAAAACGGCCCTTTTCAGGGCCACTAACATCTCTCCGTCGCGAGCAAACTTTGTCGGTCGCCTGCCTCTCGCCCCGCAACCCAAAAACAAAAACCACCACTTCCCGTCCGTCCGCCACACCCGCTCACTCTGCCTGCCTGCTAGCAGCGCGCAACAATCACACATCATCCCTCCCCGGCGCTCAAAGCGCACAATACCCAACGGCCGACGTCACACCGCACGGGTGGCTGGCCGGCCGCCGCTTTCGTTTCGAAAACAAAAAAAACCCGCACTCCACTCCGACGGCCAACGGCCAGGCAGGCGCGCTCGCTCGCTCTACACGCCACCGAAATCCCCGCCGACTCCTTCCGCATCTCAACGTGCCCCCCCGTTGCAAAACATAACACACACACACACAAAGGAACAAAACAAAGACCAGACACGACTCGACAAGACAGACATCCGAGAAGAACGAACGCAGGCAAGCCAACCAACGTATTCAAACAAAACAACGTGACAGAAAACCAACCGTCGGCCGCCGCCACAAAACAAACACGGCGACAATCAACCACGACAACAACAACAACAACAACACCGCTTACCGCTACCGCCGCCCACACCCGCCACCGACCCCCGCAATCCAACCACCACGGCACGCAAACAGCATCCCCACGGGCATACAGAAACGCCAGACAGACACCCACACCAAACGCAACACGACAATCAAAACCTTCCCCGACGTGCTTTGATGGCCCTGAGAAGGGCCGTTTTGGGCCGCGCGTCTCTTGCGCGCCACTAGACGACGACGGGGGGTGGGGACGACGGAGTCAAGCGCCAAACCCTTCCTTTCCCATCTCTTTCTCCTCTACTCTACTTCTTCTTCTTGGGCGAAGCCTTCGCCTTAGACGGCGTCGTCGCCTTCTTCGGGCGCGGCGCCTTCGGCTTCTTCGTCGGAACCTTGGCGGCCTTCTTCGCCTTCGACGGCGACTTGGCCTTGGCCGGCTTGGCCGCAGCCGCCTTCTTCGCACCCGCGGGAGCGGCCGACGCCGCAGACGCCTTCTTGGCGGCGCCCGCCTTCCGACCGGTCGCCGCCTTCACGCCACCAGCCTTCTTTGCGCCGGCCGCACGGGCGCCCTTCTTCTCCTTGCTGGCCGGAGCGGCGCGCTTCTTCTTGGCACCGCCAGCACGAGCCTTGCCGCCCTCGGCCGCCCCCCCGCCGCCGGCGCCGGCAAGCTTGAACGAGCCGGACGCGCCCTTCCCCTTCGTCTGCACCAGCTCGCCCGCCACGACGGCCGACTTGAGGTACTTCTTGATAAACGGCGCCAGCTTCTCCGCGTCCAGCTTGTAGTGCGCGGCTATGTACTTCTTGATCGCCTGCAGCGACGACCCGCCGCGCTCCTTCAGACTCTTGATGGCGGCCGTCACCATCTCAGAGGTGCGCGGGTGCGCAGGCTTGGCGCGCGGCTTCTTCGCAGACGACGCAGACTTGGCCTTCTTCGTAGTGCCGGTGGCGGCGGGTGCCGCAGCAGTCTCGTTCGTAGCCGCCTGATCTGCCATTTCGACGACGCGCGTAACACACAGCGAGAGCGAGCGGGACGGCAGGCACGCAAGCACAAGAGCAGAGAATCACAAGGCCCAGCCAGTGTCGCGGGCGGGCGCGGACGGCCGAGAGAGCGGCCGCCACTCTGCGCGCCGCCGCGCCGCGCCTCCCGCGCTTGCTACCGCCCAACGTCCGACAGCCTGTGCGGAGCAGCCCCAAACCTGCGCCACAACCGCCCGCGCCTTTCAAACCACCGAGGATGGGGCTACACACAGCCACACCACAGTCGCCAACCAGTCGCCACGGCAGCGCCGCAAACCACGGCCAAACTGCAGCTACCGCGCGCTACAGCCTGGGTCGGCCCGCCGAGAATCGCCGCCCCCGCCCAAATGCCGCCCCCACAGCCCCAGCCGACGACCCGCCACAATGGCCAAACCTTCGGCAAAACTCCCACACCGTCGCCGCGGCAGCCCGGCCAGCGCGGCCGGCGCCACAGCCACACAAGCCGAGGCGTGCGGCGATGACGGCCGTGCAAACGCGCCTCCGCCGCCCCATCGCCTTCCGTCGCCCTCCCGCCGTTTCCCGATCGGCCCGCAGCCGTCGGGCCACATCGCGCGCCGTCCTCCTCCTCTCGCCCGCCAACATTCACAGCCGTTTCTCAACAATTGCCCGCCGCAAACGGACGCCGCCTGCGCAACAGGCGCCGCCGCCCCTCGCCGCTTCCGACCCAACCCCTCGACCGAGGCAAACCGCAATCCGAATCTACAGACCAACCCAATCTGCCGTCAAGCACACACGACAGCCGACCTTACACGTTACGCGTTACACATTACGTTTACACGTCTACGTTAGGTTAGGTTAGGTGGACGTGGGTTAGGTTAAGGGGACTTGGGTTAGGTTAAGCGTCAAACTTAGGTTAAGCATTCAAACACGTCAGGCGTCAGAGGTTAGGTTAGGTTAGGTTAGGTTAGGTTAGGTTAGGTTAGGTTAGGTTACACGTTAGGTTAAGGGGTCAGTGCTAGGTTAAGAAGCGTCAAACGTAGGTTACAAAAGCGTTCAAACGTGAGGCGTGAGCCGGACAGCTTACCTTACGTAGACGTTAGGGGCTCACAGGCTGAGCTCACCTCGCCACACCACACGTTAGGTTCGGTTCGGTTCGCTCGGCTCAGCGTAAAGCGCCGAGGTCAGGGTTACGTTCGTTCACCTTCGGGCGCCACACTTTCGGTTGAAAGGTCGCGACGGGACGACGTCGGCAGGCACGCCGCAAACGAACAAAAACGTACAGACGACGTCGGAAACCGCCGACAGACGGGGGAGCAGCACGACCACGACCACGACCAGACACCGAGCGCGAACGAGACACACGCGAACCACCCCCACCGGCCAAAGGGCACCACACAACAACCCAGAGCACCACGTGTCGACACCAGAGCAACCCGCCGCTCACGCGACATGGCTGGCACCGAAGGGCAACCGCCCGCAACTGCGCTTTCCGCGCCGGCCCGGATGCACGTCGTGCTACAACAACACCACTACCGTACACAGCCGCTGTTCACAACATCACTATCAATGGCGCGCCCGCGGCTCGCCGCCGTCGCAGTCGCAGCCCCAACGCCAGCACTTTTGCACCACCATTCACACGCACCGCAACACAGCTCGCCGACACAGCCGAACAAAACAAACACCACACAACAACAGCAACAACGCCGCCGCCTCTACTTGTGCCGGCGACCCACCCCGCCGATGGCGCACCTCTCGCCAGCCGGCAATCGACACACACGCACCCACCCACCGGGGCCCAGTGCAAAAAAAAAAAAAAAAAAACACACAAAAACAAAAAAACCAAACAACACAAACGACACGGGAAGCGCACACCGCCACTTCGCGCGCACGCCACCAACCAGTCGTCGTCTCAAAATAACAAACACAAACAAAATAAACTAACAACTAGGGCAACACAAAACAAAAACGCCTCGCACGAACCGCCCACAAAAAGGACAAGCACACGCACAGCCTCTGCTGACGACCACGACGCAGCGGCACGCTGCTCCTGTCCCGCGCCCCGCGCCCCACTCGATTCGCAACTCACGCGACACCGTCAACGACGGGCTCGCTTCCCGCAACCTACCACCTTTCCGCCACGACGCACAGCCCCAGCCCCACCCGACGACGCCCGTGGCAACGACTGCACTTTCACCACCGCCTCCCCCTTCCCCCCCAAAACACACACACACACACACACACAGCCAGCCAAAAACGCACTCGCGACCCACACATGCACGTGCATCGGCACACGCCAACCAGTCAACGTCGACAACCACACGCAAGGCTCGAAACGAAACCGGCGTCCTTCCACGTTGCCATCAAGCTACGCGACACAAGACACAAGGAACCAACACAACAGCCGGCCCCACTAATTCCCACTCTCACGCCGCAAAAAGCACACCGAAACCGCCAAACGCACGCACATTCCCCTTCGCACTGACACCACCGACCGGCTCGCTACCACACACCTCTCGGCAGCCGTTTCACGCCAATTCGCCACACCGCCCACACAGTCGACAAGCGCCCGCCCTGTACGGCACACGCAACGACGCAGCGCAGCAAAGGGCGCCCGCAACACATACCTCTCCGCCGCCCGACGCGCCAACCGCCACACCACACCGCCAGCCACTCGCAAATTGTGCACTGCCACCAGCCACACGTCCAACACGCCGCGCCGCCTCCGGCCACCCGCCAGGGGGCGCTCACGTCCGCGACAACAGCGCGGCCCGCCGGGCCGGGCCGAACCGAACCGAGCCGCCGCTGCTCTGCACTCGGCACGGCCACACCCTGCTGCAGACCGGGCTCGTCCCTCTGTACGCGTCTGCCTGCGCATCAACACAACACGACCTTTTTTTTTTTTTTCCTCTCTACCGCCATCCCTTCTTCTCGCGTTTTACTCGTTGTTGCAGCAGCGGCGCACACCTACACATCCACAGCCCCAGCCGAGCCGGCCTCACCTCAGGGCCCGCCGCCAGCGTCTCCTCCTCGGGCACAGGTGCGGTGCTGTGGCCGCCCATCCAACCGCATTGCTGGCCGTCCAGCCACCAGGCGTTCCCACTGCCGCGAGCCACGCCGCGCACCGACCCTGCTGCAGAAAACGAAGCATAGCCAGAGACCGACCGATACACAAAGCAAGCCGTCGCCTCGCCTCTTGTCCTTCCTGCCTTCCTTCCGCCCCCGCCCTTCTCACACCACCGCCTCTCCACTTTCGCCCCCCCCCCCCCTCCTTTTTTTTCTTCTTTCTTTCTTTCTTTGGCCCTCTCTCCTTCCCGCCATGGCGGTTACGGCACCGCCTGCAGCGGCAGATTTTTTGCGCCCACACGCCTACTCCTACCACCATTAACCTTGCCCTGCCCTGCCCATCAACGTCGCAGTCGAACCGACGCTTGCCAACACACTGCCCACGTTCCTTTCTCTTTTCGGCCTACGCCCATTACGCGCCGCCGCCACAGCACCTTCCCTTCCCACAACACACCGACGTCATCACACGCACCCAAAACAGGGGCCACGACCGTGTTCCTCGCCCACTCCCATCCCGCACGGTACGCACATTCCCAACTACTACCGCGCACCCTCCCTTTCCACTCTGTGTGTCTCTGTGTCTGTGTCCTGTCCGCGCGTGACGCCTCTCAACATCCGCCGTCCCCCGTCCCGTTTTCGCCCCCATGCCGTCGTCGCGCCGCCTCCTCCCCGTCCACCGCCGCCCCTGTCCGCCCCGCACCACACCATACACCGCTGCTTGTCCCGGCCGTTGCCACCAAAGGCGCCGACCGCAAACGCGCCACGCCGCAGCCCCCGTGCGTCTCGCGCTCGCTTGCATCTCCGTGCCGACGCTGCCTCTCTTCCCACTCGCACTCGACCTCGACAACACAGTCTTTGGCTCCGCCACTGCGTGTTCCGGTGGTACGCACGCTGCAACACGTATGTATTCATTACCAGAGCGATGGCGAGGCATGACAGCATCTCTGTCTGACCAGAGAGTTCTTTATCGCTGCTAGTCGGCGCTTGGACCGCGCCAGACGACAGTAGTGGCACGCACCGGGTCGCCAGGAACAGTTGTTATATATATTGTAGCGCGAGTCGGGAGAGGTAGTAGTCGGTCGACAGTAGTAGCGGGTGGACGGTTGTACTGAGCGGGCGTCGGCGGCGTGCTCTGCTCGTCTCGCGACTCTGGTCACGGTTCGGGACGATGTATAGTATATTGTGTTATAATCAAGAGGTGGTGTGACGCTGCATTGCGCAAATCTGATAACGTATGTTCATTGTACTTATTTTGTTCAACAACACAAGCCCCACTATTACTTTTTTTCTAAAGTAACTTTTGTCTCTTAACGAAAAACATTCACTTTTTAAAGACTACTTCCTATGGCATTTCCCTCCAAGGAGTGCAATTAATTACCAGCCAGCACTCATTCATTGCACACAGCTGTGTAAGGGGTATCTACAATCGAGGAGCGGATATAAATGCAATTTTTTGTTTCTTTTTGTTTTTTGTTTTGTGTGTGTGTTGTAACCTCCCAGCAATATTTAAAATAATGGACAATGTTATTTACGGATGCTAATGGACATTGCGCTAATTGTAACCTCGCCCACAATGAGAGGTATTGAAAATGGCAACAACAATGTGCAATTCGCAATCTGACTCAAATATAAAGTCTTCACACAACATTTAAAAAAGTCCGTTCAGTGACAAGAAACTTCAATTAAACCGAAATATCGGTCTTTGGCCCTGTGCAAAACAATCGGAATTAAAGTCTTACCTCCGAATAAATGGATGTCACATTTCTGCTCTGGTTGTTGCGCAGCGCTTGGAGGAACTGCATTGCAAATAATAATATTCTCTTTTTTTGTGATTTTAGTGACATTTTTCTTCAAAGAAGTGGAACGAACTCTTTAGTTCAATAAAAGATTAAATGTTTGAAAAATGCTTTTGAAATAAAAATTATTATTGGGGAACTTGTTGGAGCATAATTACAATAAATACAATTTCTCATTATCTAATGATTATATTAATTAACAGTATACCTTATTCACCATCTTGACCAGTGTTGCCGACCGCCTACATCACACAACCGCACTCGGCTGCTACTACTGACCGACCGCTCTGCATGACGACTATTAGCGTACTGCACGCGACGACTACTGACAGAGTACAGCCCTCAACTACACAGACTGACTGACTGACTGAGAACCGCTCGCAACACTCGCGCAGTCCAGCGCAAACTCTCTGGTCACAGATGCTACAATGTCTCGCCATCGCTACTATGTTACATACGTGTTTCAGTGTCTTTTTCATTGGGGTAACGATCTTTGGCTCTTTTTATTCTGAATACAGGGCCAAAGGTCAACGGCTGCTGCCCTTATACAATTTATCAGGTTTCATTATGTCTGTTGCAATGTTACATACGGTTCACTCTTTCATTAATATTATCGTTGGGTTTGTTTTGTAGGGACGTTAACATTCTGGCACATTTTTATTATCATCGGACTCTCTGCTATTTGTGCAGGGAGGTTATACCTGGGTCCATTTCCATTTCCATTTACATTTTAATATTGATAGACTTTTTGTTTTCTTTTTTGTTTCTTGTTGTTTTTCCTTCTTTTTTTTTGTTGTTTTTTTTCTTTTGTTTTGTTTTTCCCGCTCTCACCACCACCGCCGCATCACGCCTTCCGTTTTCTTGGTTTCTTTTCTGTGCTTCAACATCACCGCGCCCCATTTCCACACCACAGCCATCAGCCTCCAAGACGGGCGGGCGCAGTGTGCCATTTCCGGCGCACAAGCACACCCGTACGGTACTCTCCTCGCCCCCACGCCACCAACAACACAGCGACCACGCGGCTTTCAGGCACGGCACGGCACGGCACGGCACCGGCGAAATGCGCCGCCCCCGCCCCCGCCCCTCCGCGCATCCGTCCGTCTCGCCACGTTCACTGACAGCCGCGTCTGCGGCTACACCACGACAACCACAACACAACACCGCTCCCCTCCCTGGCAACTCACATTGTTTTTCTCCTCCTCTTTTGCACAAACCACAACGCCGAGCACAGGCGCAAGCCACCCACACCGCGCCCCTCCCCGTCCCGTCTTTGGCCGCCGCTCCTCGTTTCCTCGTTTGCCCCCTCCCATCTCCCGAAATGCCATGCCAGCAGCGTTACGCATGCCCCTCCCCTGTCCACACAACACTACCGCCTAACGAACAGCCTTTTCCGGGCCACATGCAGGGCACGCCCACCTCCAAACACTGCCAATTCACGGACGCACGCACGCACACACACACACACACACACACACACACACTCACTTTCTCGACACCTTTCTGTACGGAGGGTGCGTCATCTCGACCGTGACAGAGTGACGGCAACTATCGACGATCCATTTCCCCCCACTGGTAAAACATGTCCACTAACACCTACATACATCATTCAAGTACACAGACAATAGCATACACACAATGGGAGGGCACACGAACATGGACGGCACGGCACTGTCATACACTCTTCCTCAGAACCATATCAACAAACGTTACGTACATCCGGGAAAGCGAAAGCGAAAGCGAAAGCAAAGGCAAAGCCCAATGCAGCCGTCAAAGGTAACGTTCACCACGGCAGACACTTGCAGCCGCGCCGCCGTTAAACGCATTTCAGTGCGGCTCCAATACGCCTCCGACACGGGAACGTTCCGTTGCTCTACGAATGCGTTTCTCCCCTTTTTCCCTTCCTCTCTCTTTTGCCCCCCCCTCCTTGCACTCTTGCCTCATTCCTCACGTTCTGCCCAGACATTCGACCGATCAGAGTCAACCTTTCGTTACCGTTCTCAGCGCGACGGTGTACAACAGTATGACGGGTGTGCCCAAGACTTCGGTTCAGTTGCGTGACGCCGGTCTATCGCGCCGATCGACAGTTACTCAGGGGGCGACGGATCGGACCACGTCACCGACACACAAAACACTTTCAAACAAACAAACAAATACATACCGGATGGACACAGACAAACACGTGTACAGACATTCGCCAAACAAACGACCGGCGCCGCCGCCGCCGCCGCCGTCTAGCGTGCATCTTGAATGACGACATCGGTGTGCGTGCGTCGTACGCAATCAGTCAGACACGGCTATCAAACATCAGAGTCGAATGGTACATCATCGTGCGTGTCGCCGTACACGTACAGTACAATACAACAACAATGCGTCTTAATGGCACGTTCATTTCAACGTCACTCACACACCTCCACGCTGCAGTTACGTCGCACCATTGTCAAACTCGGCGTACAGCAAAGGGAATAGTGGGCGGCAAAAACAAACCAAACAAAAACATTTCACATTTCACCCTCGCCATGTATGATGTGCAAAAAAACAAACCCGCAAACGGCCGTCGTTACGGTGACACAAAAGTCGCCGATCGCACTGTCCCCCCTCGCAGACGGGTAACACACAAACACACACACACCCCAACAACACCAATGGGTCAAAAACCACGCCAACGAGGCGTGCCACCATTCCACGCCACGGCGACCAACCTCGTGGCCGTACCCCGCGCAACACGCTTTGACGCGCCCCCCCACCCACAATCAAAATGCACACATACATCACAGCCGTCCACACAAACAACAACAACAACAACAATTCCGCCCTTCCCGCAAAAGGCAAGTTGGTGGCCCTGAAAAGGGCCGTTTCGCCGCTCTCGCAACGGAGGAGCCTTCTCCATCCTTCCTTCCATTCCAGAGCCACCTCCTTACTTGGAGCTCGTGTACTTGGTCACCGCCTTCGTGCCCTCGCTCACGGCGTGCTTGGCCAGCTCGCCAGGCAGCAACAGCCGCACAGCGGTCTGGATCTCGCGGGACGTGATGGTCGAGCGCTTGTTGTAGTGCGCCAGGCGAGAAGCCTCGGCCGCAATGCGCTCGAAAATGTCGTTCACGAAGCTGTTCATGATGCTCATCGCCTTCGACGAGATGCCCGTGTCAGGGTGCACCTGCTTCAGCACCTTGTAGATGTAGATGGCATAGCTCTCCTTCCTCTTGCGCTTCTTCTTCTTGTCGCCCTTCGAAATGTTCTTCTGCGCCTTGCCAGCCTTCTTGGCGGCCTTCCCGCTAGTCTTGGGCGGCATCTCCAACCAACGTACGGCAGCAGCAACACCAGTAGCAAGCGCTCCGCTCTAGTCAGCGTCTCCCCACACAGTGGCACCCGCCGCCAGCCGCCGCCGCACCTTTACCAGCTCGCCCTGTTGCGGCCGCCGACCAATGGGGCGCGCGCGCAACCGGCCGCCGCACCCGAGCCCATAAAGCACCCCCACCCCGGCTGCGCCGGCACGCACTCCGCTGCTCGACTCGCTGCCGCTCGCACCGGTCGTTTTCGTTTCCGTTTCGTGTGCACCGTCGCTAGCCCATCGCCATGTCCGGACGCGGAAAGGGAGGCAAAGTCAAGGGCAAGTCAAAGTCCCGCTCAAGCAGGGCTGGGCTCCAGTTCCCGGTCGGCAGAATCCACCGCCTCCTGCGCAAGGGAAACTACGCAGAGCGCGTCGGCGCCGGGGCGCCCGTCTACCTCGCCGCCGTCATGGAGTACCTCGCGGCTGAGGTGCTCGAGCTGGCCGGAAACGCGGCCCGCGACAACAAGAAGACGCGCATCATCCCGCGCCACCTGCAGCTTGCCATCCGCAACGACGAGGAGCTCAACAAGCTCCTGTCGGGCGTCACCATCGCACAGGGTGGTGTCCTGCCCAACATCCAGGCCGTCCTGCTGCCAAAGAAGACCGAGAAGAAGGCCTAAAGGAGGCCAGGCAATCGCAGCGCCGCGTGCTCCCCTGCACGCAACGCGCTTTGCCGGCTCGGCCCACAACAATCGGCCCTTTTCAGGGCCACCACACAAACCTACGTCCAAAGCAAAATTTCAGTCGTCCTCGCCGCACCTTGTTTTGTTTTAACTTTGCACTGTCACAGCACAGCCGCCGCCGGCGCACGTCCGCCATCTTGTCGTCCACACAGCCCGTGTGGCCCAACACACACACACACGCACACATTTTGCACCGTCGCAGTCGCCTTCCAAACCGACAACGGCAGCAATAATGACCATTGTTAAAGGGAGGCGTGTCGACACACCGCCCTCCACTCCCGCGCGCAACGGCCGTCGACACGAACGAAACAGCTGATCCGGCCGCCTATGCCCACACGCCTTGCCTCGGAAACCCCAACGCCGCCGCAAACAAACACACAGAGACAAACCACGCAAGCAAATAATCACCGCCTCTCGCACAACAACACACAGCCCGCCCGCCATCTCCGTCGCGATCGATACAAAGACACACAATAACAAACACACAAACGAAGCAGCTCCACACACAGCCAGCCACATGACACGTTTCCTTTCCTTCTCCCCTCCCAGTCACATCACGTCGCTCAAACGGAAAGAAAGAAACAAACAAACAAACAACACAGCGCGCACACACGCAGCAACAACACAGACTCTTTCGCACTTTTCAACTTCCGAACAGTGTGGTGGCCCTGAAAAGGGCCGTTTTCTAGTCTCTCCCACCCACAAGCACGGCCGCGGGAAGGCCAGCGCCCGCTGCGACGCAGCCTAACCGCCGAAACCGTACAGGGTGCGCCCCTGCCTCTTCAGGGCGTACACCACGTCCATGGCCGTCACAGTCTTGCGCTTGGCGTGCTCAGTGTACGTCACCGCGTCGCGGATCACGTTCTCCAGGAACACCTTCAGCACCCCGCGGGTCTCCTCGTAGATCAGACCAGAGATGCGCTTCACGCCGCCCCTGCGAGCCAGGCGGCGGATGGCGGGCTTCGTGATGCCCTGGATGTTGTCGCGCAACACCTTGCGGTGCCGCTTGGCGCCACCCTTGCCGAGCCCCTTTCCTCCCTTGCCGCGGCCTGTCATCCTTCCTTCCTCGGGCAAAGCAAAACGTGCACAAACAGCAGCTGCAGCGGCTGGCGAGTCGGCTACGGTCTGCGCCCAGCGCGCCCGCCGCCCCCCTATATAGACTCTGGCCCGCCCTCCCCCCACCACGCGCAACCGAGGGCATATAAGCGCAGCACGGAGGCGCGCGGGCCCGTTGTCAAGGCAGCACCGGACGCCGCGCCGCACCTAACCTCCACGCACGCCGCTCCGCTACCGCTACCGCTACCGCCATGGCCCGCACAAAGCAAACGGCCCGCAAGTCCACCGGCGGAAAGGCGCCGCGCAAACAGCTCGCCACCAAGGCGGCGAGGAAGAGCGCGCCCGCCACCGGAGGCGTCAAGAAGCCCCACCGCTACAGGCCGGGCACCGTCGCCCTGCGAGAAATCAGGCGCTACCAGAAGAGCACAGAGCTGCTCATCCGCAAGCTGCCATTCCAGCGCCTAGTGCGCGAGATCGCCCAGGACTTCAAGACCGACCTGCGCTTCCAGAGCTCCGCAGTCATGGCCCTGCAGGAGGCCAGCGAGGCCTACCTCGTCGGCCTCTTCGAAGACACCAACCTGTGCGCAATCCACGCCAAGCGCGTCACCATCATGCCCAAGGACATCCAGCTCGCGCGCCGCATCCGCGGCGAGCGCGCCTAAACCGCGCCGCGGCACCGCACCGCACAAACAAAAACGGCCCTTTTCAGGGCCACTAACATCTCTCCGTCGCGAGCAAACTTTGTCGGTCGCCTGCCTCTCGCCCCGCAACCCAAAAACAAAAACCACCACTTCCCGTCCGTCCGCCACACCCGCTCACTCTGCCTGCCTGCTAGCAGCGCGCAACAATCACACATCATCCCTCCCCGGCGCTCAAAGCGCACAATACCCAACGGCCGACGTCACACCGCACGGGTGGCTGGCCGGCCGCCGCTTTCGTTTCGAAAACAAAAAAAACCCGCACTCCACTCCGACGGCCAACGGCCAGGCAGGCGCGCTCGCTCGCTCTACACGCCACCGAAATCCCCGCCGACTCCTTCCGCATCTCAACGTGCCCCCCCGTTGCAAAACATAACACACACACACACAAAGGAACAAAACAAAGACCAGACACGACTCGACAAGACAGACATCCGAGAAGAACGAACGCAGGCAAGCCAACCAACGTATTCAAACAAAACAACGTGACAGAAAACCAACCGTCGGCCGCCGCCACAAAACAAACACGGCGACAATCAACCACGACAACAACAACAACAACAACACCGCTTACCGCTACCGCCGCCCACACCCGCCACCGACCCCCGCAATCCAACCACCACGGCACGCAAACAGCATCCCCACGGGCATACAGAAACGCCAGACAGACACCCACACCAAACGCAACACGACAATCAAAACCTTCCCCGACGTGCTTTGATGGCCCTGAGAAGGGCCGTTTTGGGCCGCGCGTCTCTTGCGCGCCACTAGACGACGACGGGGGGTGGGGACGACGGAGTCAAGCGCCAAACCCTTCCTTTCCCATCTCTTTCTCCTCTACTCTACTTCTTCTTCTTGGGCGAAGCCTTCGCCTTAGACGGCGTCGTCGCCTTCTTCGGGCGCGGCGCCTTCGGCTTCTTCGTCGGAACCTTGGCGGCCTTCTTCGCCTTCGACGGCGACTTGGCCTTGGCCGGCTTGGCCGCAGCCGCCTTCTTCGCACCCGCGGGAGCGGCCGACGCCGCAGACGCCTTCTTGGCGGCGCCCGCCTTCCGACCGGTCGCCGCCTTCACGCCACCAGCCTTCTTTGCGCCGGCCGCACGGGCGCCCTTCTTCTCCTTGCTGGCCGGAGCGGCGCGCTTCTTCTTGGCACCGCCAGCACGAGCCTTGCCGCCCTCGGCCGCCCCCCCGCCGCCGGCGCCGGCAAGCTTGAACGAGCCGGACGCGCCCTTCCCCTTCGTCTGCACCAGCTCGCCCGCCACGACGGCCGACTTGAGGTACTTCTTGATAAACGGCGCCAGCTTCTCCGCGTCCAGCTTGTAGTGCGCGGCTATGTACTTCTTGATCGCCTGCAGCGACGACCCGCCGCGCTCCTTCAGACTCTTGATGGCGGCCGTCACCATCTCAGAGGTGCGCGGGTGCGCAGGCTTGGCGCGCGGCTTCTTCGCAGACGACGCAGACTTGGCCTTCTTCGTAGTGCCGGTGGCGGCGGGTGCCGCAGCAGTCTCGTTCGTAGCCGCCTGATCTGCCATTTCGACGACGCGCGTAACACACAGCGAGAGCGAGCGGGACGGCAGGCACGCAAGCACAAGAGCAGAGAATCACAAGGCCCAGCCAGTGTCGCGGGCGGGCGCGGACGGCCGAGAGAGCGGCCGCCACTCTGCGCGCCGCCGCGCCGCGCCTCCCGCGCTTGCTACCGCCCAACGTCCGACAGCCTGTGCGGAGCAGCCCCAAACCTGCGCCACAACCGCCCGCGCCTTTCAAACCACCGAGGATGGGGCTACACACAGCCACACCACAGTCGCCAACCAGTCGCCACGGCAGCGCCGCAAACCACGGCCAAACTGCAGCTACCGCGCGCTACAGCCTGGGTCGGCCCGCCGAGAATCGCCGCCCCCGCCCAAATGCCGCCCCCACAGCCCCAGCCGACGACCCGCCACAATGGCCAAACCTTCGGCAAAACTCCCACACCGTCGCCGCGGCAGCCCGGCCAGCGCGGCCGGCGCCACAGCCACACAAGCCGAGGCGTGCGGCGATGACGGCCGTGCAAACGCGCCTCCGCCGCCCCATCGCCTTCCGTCGCCCTCCCGCCGTTTCCCGATCGGCCCGCAGCCGTCGGGCCACATCGCGCGCCGTCCTCCTCCTCTCGCCCGCCAACATTCACAGCCGTTTCTCAACAATTGCCCGCCGCAAACGGACGCCGCCTGCGCAACAGGCGCCGCCGCCCCTCGCCGCTTCCGACCCAACCCCTCGACCGAGGCAAACCGCAATCCGAATCTACAGACCAACCCAATCTGCCGTCAAGCACACACGACAGCCGACCTTACACGTTACGCGTTACACATTACGTTTACACGTCTACGTTAGGTTAGGTTAGGTGGACGTGGGTTAGGTTAAGGGGACTTGGGTTAGGTTAAGCGTCAAACTTAGGTTAAGCATTCAAACACGTCAGGCGTCAGAGGTTAGGTTAGGTTAGGTTAGGTTAGGTTAGGTTAGGTTAGGTTAGGTTACACGTTAGGTTAAGGGGTCAGTGCTAGGTTAAGAAGCGTCAAACGTAGGTTACAAAAGCGTTCAAACGTGAGGCGTGAGCCGGACAGCTTACCTTACTCACAGGCTGAGCTCACCTCGCCACACCACACGTTAGGTTCGGTTCGGTTCGCTCGGCTCAGCGTAAAGCGCCGAGGTCAGGGTTACGTTCGTTCACCTTCGGGCGCCACACTTTCGGTTGAAAGGTCGCGACGGGACGACGTCGGCAGGCACGCCGCAAACGAACAAAAACGTACAGACGACGTCGGAAACCGCCGACAGACGGGGGAGCAGCACGACCACGACCACGACCAGACACCGAGCGCGAACGAGACACACGCGAACCACCCCCACCGGCCAAAGGGCACCACACAACAACCCAGAGCACCACGTGTCGACACCAGAGCAACCCGCCGCTCACGCGACATGGCTGGCACCGAAGGGCAACCGCCCGCAACTGCGCTTTCCGCGCCGGCCCGGATGCACGTCGTGCTACAACAACACCACTACCGTACACAGCCGCTGTTCACAACATCACTATCAATGGCGCGCCCGCGGCTCGCCGCCGTCGCAGTCGCAGCCCCAACGCCAGCACTTTTGCACCACCATTCACACGCACCGCAACACAGCTCGCCGACACAGCCGAACAAAACAAACACCACACAACAACAGCAACAACGCCGCCGCCTCTACTTGTGCCGGCGACCCACCCCGCCGATGGCGCACCTCTCGCCAGCCGGCAATCGACACACACGCACCCACCCACCGGGGCCCAGTGCAAAAAAAAAAAAAAAAAAAAACACACAAAAACAAAAAAACCAAACAACACAAACGACACGGGAAGCGCACACCCCCGACCCCACTTCGCGCGCACGCCACCAACCAGTCGTCGTCTCAAAATAACAAACACAAACAAAATAAACTAACAACTAGGGCAACACAAAACAAAAACGCCTCGCACGAACCGCCCACAAAAAGGACAAGCACACGCACAGCCTCTGCTGACGACCACGACGCAGCGGCACGCTGCTCCTGTCCCGCGCCCCGCGCCCCACTCGATTCACAACTCACGCGACACCGTCAACGACGGGCTCGCTTCCCGCAACCTACCACCTTTCCGCCACGACGCACAGCCCCAGCCCCACCCGACGACGCCCGTGGCAACGACTGCACTTTCACCACCGCCTCCCCCTTCCCCCCCAAAACACACACACACACACACACACAGCCAGCCAAAAACGCACTCGCGACCCACACATGCACGTGCATCGGCACACGCCAACCAGTCAACGTCGACAACCACACGCAAGGCTCGAAACGAAACCGGCGTCCTTCCACGTTGCCATCAAGCTACGCGACACAAGACACAAGGAACCAACACAACAGCCGGCCCCACTAATTCCCACTCTCACGCCGCAAAAAGCACACCGAAACCGCCAAACGCACGCACATTCCCCTTCGCACTGACACCACCGACCGGCTCGCTACCACACACCTCTCGGCAGCCGTTTCACGCCAATTCGCCACACCGCCCACACAGTCGACAAGCGCCCGCCCTGTACGGCACACGCAACGACGCAGCGCAGCAAAGGGCGCCCGCAACACATACCTCTCCGCCGCCCGACGCGCCAACCGCCACACCACACCGCCAGCCACTCGCAAATTGTGCACTGCCACCAGCCACACGTCCAACACGCCGCGCCGCCTCCGGCCACCCGCCAGGGGGCGCTCACGTCCGCGACAACAGCGCGGCCCGCCGGGCCGGGCCGAACCGAACCGAGCCGCCGCTGCTCTGCACTCGGCACGGCCACACCCTGCTGCAGACCGGGCTCGTCCCTCTGTACGCGTCTGCCTGCGCATCAACACAACACGACCTTTTTTTTTTTTTTCCTCTCTACCGCCATCCCTTCTTCTCGCGTTTTACTCGTTGTTGCAGCAGCGGCGCACACCTACACATCCACAGCCCCAGCCGAGCCGGCCTCACCTCAGGGCCCGCCGCCAGCGTCTCCTCCTCGGGCACAGGTGCGGTGCTGTGGCCGCCCATCCAACCGCATTGCTGGCCGTCCAGCCACCAGGCGTTCCCACTGCCGCGAGCCACGCCGCGCACCGACCCTGCTGCAGAAAACGAAGCATAGCCAGAGACCGACCGATACACAAAGCAAGCCGTCGCCTCGCCTCTTGTCCTTCCTGCCTTCCTTCCGCCCCCGCCCTTCTCACACCACCGCCTCTCCACTTTCGCCCCCCCCCCCCTCCTTTTTTTTCTTCTTTCTTTCTTTCTTTGGCCCTCTCTCCTTCCCGCCATGGCGGTTACGGCACCGCCTGCAGCGGCAGATTTTTTGCGCCCACACGCCTACTCCTACCACCATTAACCTTGCCCTGCCCTGCCCATCAACGTCGCAGTCGAACCGACGCTTGCCAACACACTGCCCACGTTCCTTTCTCTTTTCGGCCTACGCCCATTACGCGCCGCCGCCACAGCACCTTCCCTTCCCACAACACACCGACGTCATCACACGCACCCAAAACAGGGGCCACGACCGTGTTCCTCGCCCACTCCCATCCCGCACGGTACGCACATTCCCAACTACTACCGCGCACCCTCCCTTTCCACTCTGTGTGTCTCTGTGTCTGTGTCCTGTCCGCGCGTGACGCCTCTCAACATCCGCCGTCCCCCGTCCCGTTTTCGCCCCCATGCCGTCGTCGCGCCGCCTCCTCCCCGTCCACCGCCGCCCCTGTCCGCCCCGCACCACACCATACACCGCTGCTTGTCCCGGCCGTTGCCACCAAAGGCGCCGACCGCAAACGCGCCACGCCGCAGCCCCCGTGCGTCTCGCGCTCGCTTGCATCTCCGTGCCGACGCTGCCTCTCTTCCCACTCGCACTCGACCTCGACAACACAGTCTTTGGCTCCGCCACTGCGTGTTCCGGTGGTACGCACGCTGCAACACGTATGTATTCATTACCAGAGCGATGGCGAGGCATGACAGCATCTCTGTCTGACCAGAGAGTTCTTTATCGCTGCTAGTCGGCGCTTGGACCGCGCCAGACGACAGTAGTGGCACGCACCGGGTCGCCAGGAACAGTTGTTATATATATTGTAGCGCGAGTCGGGAGAGGTAGTAGTCGGTCGACAGTAGTAGCGGGTGGACGGTTGTACTGAGCGGGCGTCGGCGGCGTGCTCTGCTCGTCTCGCGACTCTGGTCACGGTTCGGGACGATGTATAGTATATTGTGTTATAATCAAGAGGTGGTGTGACGCTGCATTGCGCAAATCTGATAACGTATGTTCATTGTACTTATTTTGTTCAACAACACAAGCCCCACTATTACTTTTTTTCTAAAGTAACTTTTGTCTCTTAACGAAAAACATTCACTTTTTAAAGACTACTTCCTATGGCATTTCCCTCCAAGGAGTGCAATTAATTACCAGCCAGCACTCATTCATTGCACACAGCTGTGTAAGGGGTATCTACAATCGAGGAGCGGATATAAATGCAATTTTTTGTTTCTTTTTGTTTTTTGTTTTGTGTGTGTGTTGTAACCTCCCAGCAATATTTAAAATAATGGACAATGTTATTTACGGATGCTAATGGACATTGCGCTAATTGTAACCTCGCCCACAATGAGAGGTATTGAAAATGGCAACAACAATGTGCAATTCGCAATCTGACTCAAATATAAAGTCTTCACACAACATTTAAAAAAGTCCGTTCAGTGACAAGAAACTTCAATTAAACCGAAATATCGGTCTTTGGCCCTGTGCAAAACAATCGGAATTAAAGTCTTACCTCCGAATAAATGGATGTCACATTTCTGCTCTGGTTGTTGCGC
>NW_025725239.1:0-37849 GCF_021461395.2 Schistocerca americana
AAAGCCCTGAACGTTACTATTCACTATCATTTTAGCGTCGGATTCGAAAATCTACTCATAGGAGAAGTTCAAACGGTGCTCGAGACAGCAGTATACCCCTTGGAGACAAATCGACTGGAGGCCGATGTATTGAATATCGACGCAATTTGAGTGTTCCACCGGCATTAGGAGGCCCTGAACGTTACAGTTAACTATCATTTTAGCGTCGGATTCGAAAATCTACTAACAGGAGAAGGATCATATGGCGCACGGGACTGCAATATCGCCTTGGATACAAGTCGACTGGAGGTCGATGTATTAACTCTCGACGCAATTTGAGTGTTCCATCGTCTTTAGGAGTCCCTGAACGTTACAATTAGCTATCATTTTTGCGTCGAATTCGATAATCTAAACTCACAGGAGAACGACCATAAGGTGCCCGAGGCAGCAACAGACCCTTGGAGACAAGTCGGCTGGAGGCCGATGTATTGAATCTCGACGCAATTTGAGTGTTCCATCGTCATTACAAGGCCCTGAACGTTACAATTAATTATCATTTTTGCGTCGGATTCGAAAATCTAGACTCACAGGAGAACGACCATAAGGTGCCCGAGGCAGCAATAGACCCTTGGAGACAAGTCGGCTGGAGGACGATGTATTGGATCGGGACGCAATTTGAGTCTTCTATCGTCATTAGGAGGCGCTAAACGTTACAATTCACTAACATATTTGCGTCGGATTCGAAAATCTAGACTCACAGGAGAAGGACCATGTGGTGCCCGAGGCAGCAATATCCCCTTGGAGACAAGTCGGCTGGAGGCCGATGTATTGAATCTCGACGCAATTTGAGTGTTCCATCGCCATTAGAAGGCCCTGAACGTTACAATTAACTATCATTTTTGCGTCGGTTTCGAAAATCTAGACTCACATGAGAACGACCATAAGGTGCCCGAGGCAGCAATAGACCCTTGGAGACAAGTCGGCTGGAGGACGATGTATTGAATTTCGACGCAATTTGAGAGTTCCATCGTCATTAGGAGGCTCTGAACGTTACAATTAACTATCATTTTTGCGTCGGATTCGAAAATCTAGACTTACAGGAGAACGACCATAAGTTGCCCGAGGCAGCAATAGACCCTTGGAGACAAGTCGGCTGGAGGCCGATGTATTGAATCTCGACGCAATTTGAGTGTCCCATCGTCATTAGAAGGCCCTGAACGTTACAATTAACTATCATTTATGCGTCGGATTCGAAAGTCTACTCACTGGAGAAGTTCATACGGTGCTCGAGACAGCAATATCCCCTTGGAGAAAAATCGACTGGAGGCCGATGTATTGAATATCGACGCAATTTGAGTGTGCCATCGGCATTAGGAGGCCCTGAACGTTACAGTTAACTATCATTTTAGCGTCGGATTCAAAAATCTACTAACACGAGAAGGATCATATGGTGCACGAGACTGCAATATCCCCTTGGATACAAGACGACTGGAGGTCGATGTATTGACTCTCCATGTGGTGCCCGAGGCAGCGATATCCCCTTGGAGACAAGTCGGCTGGAGGCCGATGTATTGAATCTCGACGCAATTTGAGTGTTCCATCGTCTTTAGGAGTCACTGGACGTTACAATTAACTATCATTTTTGCGTCGAATTCGATAATCTAGACTCACAGGAGAAATTCATACGGTGCTCGAGACAGCAATATACCCCTTGGAGACAAATCGGCTGGAGAACGATGTATTGAATCTCGACGCAATTTGAGTGTCCCATCGTCATTAGGAGGCCCTAAACGTTACAATTAACCATCATTTTTGCGTCGGATTCGATAATCTATACTCACAGGGGAACGACCATACGGTGTCCGAGGCAGCTATTGACCCTTGGAGACAAATCGGTTGGAGGACGATGTATTGAATCTCGCCGCAATTTGAGTGTCCCATCGTCATTACAAGGCCCTGAACGTTACAATTCACTATCATTTATGCGTCGGATTCGAAAATCTACTCACAGGAGAAGTTCATACGGTGCTCGAGACAGCAATATCCCCTTGGAGACAAGTCGGCTGGAGGACGATGTATTGAATCTCGACGCAATTTGAGTGTCCCATCGTCATTAGGAGGCCCTAAACGTTACAATTAACTATCATTTTTGCGTCGGATTCGATAATCTAAACTCACAGGGGAACGACCATACGGTGCCCGAGGCAGCTATTGACCCTTGGAGACAAGTCGGTTGGAGGACGATGTATTGGATCGCGACGCAAAATGAGTGTTCCATCGTCACTGGGAGGCCCTGAATGTTACAATTAACTATCAGTTTTTCGTCGGATTCGAAAATCTAAACTCACAGGAGAACGACCATAAGTTGCCCGAGGCAGCAATAGACCGTTGGAGTCAAGTCGGCTGGAGGCCGATGTATTGAAACCCGACGCAATTTGAGTGTCCCATCGTCATTAGAAGGCCCTGAACGTTACAATTAACTATCATTTTTGCGTCGGATTCGAAAATCTACTCACAGGAGAAGTTCATACGGTGCTCGAGACAGCAGTATCCCCTTGGAGACAAGTCCGCTGGAGGCCGATGTATTGAATCTCGACGCAATTTGAGAGTTCCATCGGCATTAAGGGGCCCTGAACGTTACAATTTACTATCATTTTTGCGTCGGATTCGAAAATCTAGGCTTACAAGGGAACGACCATAAGGTGCCCGAGGCAGCAATAGACCGTTGGAGACAAGTCGGCTGGAGGACGATGTATTGACTCTCGACGCAATTTGAGAGTTCTATCGTCATCAGGAGGCGCTGAGCCTTACAATTAACTATCATTTATGCGTCGGATTCGAAAATCTACTCACAGGAGAAGTTCATACGGTGCTCGAGACAGCAATATCCCCTTGGAGACAAATCCGCTGGAGGCCGATGTATTGAATATCGACGCAATTTGAGTGTTCCATCGGCATTAGGAGGCCCTGAATGTTACAATTAACTATTAGTTTTTCGTCGGATTCGAAAATCTAGACTGACAGGAGAAGGATCATATTGTGCCCGAGACAGCAATATTCCCTTGGAGACAAGTCGGCTGGAGGACGATGTTTTGAATCTCGACGCAATTTGAGTGTCCCATCGTCATTAGGAGGCCCTAAACGTTACAATTAACTATCATTTTTGCGTCGGATTCGATAATCTAAACTCACAGGGGAACGACCATACGGTGCCCGAGGCCGCTATTGACCCTTGGAGACAAGTCGGTTGGAGGACGATGTATTGGATCGCGACGCAAAATGAGTGTTCCATCGTCATTAGGAGGCCCTGAATGTTACAATTAACTTTCAGTTTTTCGTCGGATTCGAAAATCTAAACTCACAGGAGAACGACCATAAGGTGCCCGAGGCAGCAATAGACCGTTGGAGACAAGTCGGCTGGAGGCCGATGTATTGAATCTCGACGCAATTTGAGTGTCCCATCGTCATTAGAAGGCCCTGAACGTTACAATTAACTATCATTTATGCGTCGGATTCGAAAATCTACTCACAGGAGAAGTTCATACGGTGCTCGAGACAGCAATATCCCCTTGGAGACACGTCCGCTGGAGGCCGATGTATTGAATCTCGACGCAATTTCAGAGTTCCATCGGCATTAGGAGGCCCTGAACGTTACAATTAACTATCATTTTTGCGTCGGATTCGAAAATCTAGAGTTACAAGAGAACGACCATAAGGTGCCCGAGGCAGCATTAGACCGTTGGAGACAAGTCGGCTGGAGGACGATGTATTGAATCTCGACGCAATTTGAGAGTTCTATCGTCATCAGGAGGCGCTGAACGTTACTATTCACTATCATTTTTGCGTCGGATTCGAAAATCTAGACTCACAGGAGGAGGATCATATGGTGCCCGAAACAGCAACAGACCCTTGGAGACAAGTCGGCTGGAGGACGATGTATTGAATATCGACGCAATTTGAGTGTTCCATCGTCTTTAGGAGTCCCTGAACGTTACAATTAACTATCATTTTTGCGTCAGATTCGATAATCTAAAATCACTGGAGAACGACCATAAGGTGCCCGAGGCAGCAACAGACCCTTGGAGACAAGTCGGCTGGAGGCCGATGTATTGAATCTAGACGCAATTTGAGTGTTCCATCGTCATTACAAGGTCCTAAACGTTACAATTAACTATCATTTTTGCGTCGGATTCGATAATCTAAACTCACAGGAGAACGACCATAAGGTGCCCGAGGCAGCAACAGACCCTTGGACACAAGTCGGCTGGAGGCCGATGTATTGAATCTCGACGCAATTTGAGTGTTCCATCGTCATTACAAGGCCCTAAACGTTACAATTTACTATCATTTTTGCGTCGGATTCGATAATCTAGACTCACAGGAGAACGACCATAAGGTGCCCGAGGCAGCAATAGACCCTTGGAGACAAGTCGGCTGGAGGCCGATGTATTGAATCTCGACGCAATTTGAGTGTTCCATCGTCATTACAAGGCCCTGAACGTTACAATTAACTATCATTTTTGCGTCGGATTCTAAAATGTTGACTCACAGGGGAACGACCATACGGTGCCCGAGGCAGCAATAGACCCTTGGAGACAAGTCGGCTGGAGTCCGATGTATTGTATCTCGACGCAATTTGAGAGTTCTATCGTCATCAGGAGGCGCTGAACGTTACTATTCACTATCATTTTTGCGTCGGATTCGAAAATCTAGGCTCACAGGAGAAGGATCATATGGTGCCCGAAACAGGAATATCCCCTTGGAGACAAGTCCGCTGGAGGCCGATGTATTGAATCTCGACGCAATTTGAGTGTTCCATCGTCATTAGGAGGCCCTGAATCTTACAATTAACTATCAGTTTCGCGTCGGATTCGAAAATCTAGACTCACAGGAGACGGACCACATGAAGCCCGAGGCAGCAATATCCCCTTGTAGACAAGTCGGCTGGAGGAAGATGTATTGACTCTCGACGCAATTTGAGTGTTCCATCGTCATTAAGAGGCCTTGAGCATTACATTTAACTATCAGTTTTGCGTCGGATTCGAAAATGTTGACTCACAGGGGAACGACCATACGGTGCCCGAGGCAGCTATTGACCCTTGGAGACAAGTCGGTTGGAGGACGATGTATTGGATCGCGACGCAAAATGAGTGTTCCATCGTCATTAGGAGGCCCTGAATGTTGCAATTAACTATCAGTTTTTCGTCGGATTCGAAAATCTAAACTCACAGGAGAACGACCATAAGGTGCCCGAGGCAGCAATAGACCCTTGGAGACAAGTCGGCTGGAGGCCGATGTATTGAATCTCGACGCAATTTGAGTGTTCCATCGGCATTAGGAGGCCCTGAACGTTACAATTAACTATCATTTTTACGTCGGATTCGATAATCTAAACTCACAGGAGGACGACCATAAGGTGCCCGAGGCAGCAATAGACCCTTGGAGACAAGTCGGCTGGAGGCCGATATATTGAATTTCGACGCAATTAGAGTGTTCCATCGTCATTAGAAGGCCCTGAACTTTACAATTAACTATCATTTTTGCGTCGGATTCGAAAATCTAGACTGACAGGAGAACGACCATAAGGTGCCCGAGGCAGCAATAGACCCATGGAGACAAGTCGGCTGGAGGCCGATGTATTGAATCTCGACGTAATTTGAGTGTCCCAACGTCATTAGGAGGCCCTAAACGTTACAATTAACTATCATTTTTGCGTCGGATTCGATAATCTAAACTCACAGGGGAACGACCATACGGTGCCCGAGGCAGCTATTGACCCTTGGAGACAAGTCGGTTGGAGGACGATGTATTGGAATGCGACGCAAAATGAGTGTTCCATCGTCATTAGGAGGCCCTGAATGTTACAATTAACTATCAGTTTTTCGTCGGATTCGATAATCTAAACTCACATGAGAACGACCATAAGGTGCCCGAGGCAGCAATAGACCCTTGGAGACAAGTCGACTGGAGGCCGATGTATTGAATTTCGACGCAATTTGAGTGTTCCATCGTCATTAGAAGGCCCTAAACTTTGCAATTAACTATCATTTTTGCGTCGGATTCGAAAATCTAGACTCACAGGAGAACGACCATAAGGTGCCCGAGGCAGCAGCAGACCCATGGAGACAAGTCGGCTGGAAGCCGATGTATTGAATCTCGACGCAATTTGAGTGTTCCATCGGCATTAGGAGGCCCTGAACGTTAAAAGTAACTATCATTTTTGCGTCGGATGCGATAATCTAAACTCACAGGAGAACGACCATAAGGTGCCCGAGGCAGCAACAGACCCTTGGAGACTAGTCGCCTGGAGGCCGATGTATTGAATCTCGACGCAATTTGAGTGTTCCATCGGCATTAGGAGGCCCTGAACGTTACAATTAACTATCATTTTTGCGTCGGATTCGATAATCTAGACACACAGGAGAAGGATGATATTGTGCCCGAGACAGCAATATCCCCTTGGAGACAAGTCGGCTGGGGGACGATGTATAGAATCTCGACGCAATTTGAGTGTTCCATCGGCATTAGGAGGCCCTGAACGTTACAATTAACTATCATTTTTGCGTCGGATTCGATAATCTAAACTCACAGGAGAACGACCATAAGGTGCCCGAGGCAGCAACAGACCCTTGGATACAAGTCGGCTGGAGGACGATGTATTGAATCTCGACGCAATTTGAGTGTTCCATCGTCATTACAAGGCCCTGAACGTTACAATTAACTATCATTTTTGCGTCGGATTCGAATATCTAGACTCACAGGAGAACGACCATAAGGTGCCCGAGGCAGCAATAGACCCTTGGAGACAAGTCGGCTGGAGGACGATGTATTGGATCGCGACGCAATTTGAGTCTTCTATCGTCATTAGGAGGCGCTGACCGTTACAATTCACTATCAGTTTTTCGTCGGATTCGAAAATCTAGACTCACAGCAGACGAACCATTTGGTGCCCGAGGCAGCAATATCCCCTTGGAGACAAATCGGCTTTAGGACGATGTATTGAATCCCGACGCCATTTGAGTCTTCTATCGTCATTAGGAGGCGCTGCACGTTACAATTCACTATCATTTTTGCGTCGGATTCGAAAATCTAGACTCACAGGAGAAGGATCATATGGTGCCCGAGACAGCAATATCCCCTTGGAGACAAGTCCGCTGGAGGCCGATGTATTGAATCTCGACGCAATTTGAGTGTTCCATCGTCATTAGGAGGCCCTGAATCTTACAATTAACTATCAGTTTCGCGTCGGATTAGAAAATCTAGACTCACAGGAGACGGACCACATGGAGCCCGAGGCAGCAGTATCCCCTTGTAGACAAGTCGGCTGGAGGAAGATGTATTGACTCTCGACGCAATTTGAGTGTTCCATCGTCATTAAGAGGCCCTGAGCATTTCATTTAACTATCAGTTTTGCGTCGGATTCGAAAATGTTGACTCACAGGGGAACGACCATACGGTGCCAAAGGCAGCAATAGACCCATGGAGACAAGTCGGCTGGAAGCCGATGTATTGAATCTCGACGCAATTTGAGTGTTCCATCGGCATTAGGAGGCCCTGAACGTTAAAATTAACTATCATTTTTTCGTCGGATTCGATAATCTAAACTCACAGGAGAACGACCATAAGGTGCCCGAGGCAGCAATAGACCCATGGAGACAAGTCGGCTGGAAGCCGATGTATTGAATCTCGACGCAATTTGAGTGTTCCATCGGCATTAGGAGGCCCTGAACGTTAAAATTAACTATCATTTTTGCGTCGGATTCGATAATCTAAACTCACAGGAGAACGACCATAAGGTGCCCGAGGCAGCAACAGACCCTTGGAGACTAGTCGGCTGGAGGCCGATGTATTGAATCTCGACGCAATTTCAGTGTTCCATCGGCATTAGGAGGCCCTGAACGTTACAATTAACTATCATTTTTGCGTAAGATTCGATAATCTAAACTCACAGGAGAACGACCATAAGGTGCCCGAGGCAGCAACAGACCCTTGGAGACAAGTCAGCTGGAGGACGATGTATTGAATCTCGACGCAATTTGAGTGTTCCATCGTCATTACAAGGCCCTGAACGTTACAATTAACTATCATTTTTGCGTCTGATTCGAATATCTAGACTCACAGAAGAACGACCATAAGGTGCCCGAGGCAGCAATAGACCCTTGGAGACAAGTCGGCTGGAGGACGATGTATTGGATCGCGACGCAATTTGAGTCTTGTATCGTCATTAGGAGGCGCTGAACGTTACAATTCACTATCAGTTTTTCGTCGGATTCAAAAATCTAGACTCACAGCAGACGAACCATTTGGTGTCCGAGGCAGCAAGATCCCCTTGGAGACAAATCGGCTTTAGGACGATGTATTGAATCCCGACGCCATTTGAGTCTTCTATCGTCATTAGGAGGCGCTGCACGTTACAATTCACTATCATTTTTGCGTCGGATTCGAAAATCTAGACTCACAGGAGAAGGATCATATTGTGCCCGAGGCAGCAACAGACCCTTGGAGACAAGTCGGCTGGAGGCCGATGTATTGAATCTCGACGCAATTTGAGTGTCCCATAGTCATTACAAGGCCCTGAACGTTACAATTAATTATCATTTATGCGTCGGATTCGAAAATCTACTCACAGGAGAGGTTCATACGGTGCTCGAGACAGCAATATCCCCTTGGAGACAAGTCCGCGGGAGGCCGATGTATTGAATCTCGACGCAATTTGAGAGTTCCATCGGCATTAGGAGGCCCTGAACGTTACAATTAACTATCATTTTTGCGTCGGATTCGAAAATCTAGACTTACAAGAGAACGACCATAAGGTGCCCGAGGCAGCATTAGACCCTTGGAGACAAGTCGGCTGGAGGACGATGAATGGAATCTCGACGCAATTTGAGAGTTCTATCGTCATCAGGAAGCGCTGAATGTTACTATTCACTATCATTTTTGCGTCGGATTCGAAAATCTAGACTCACAGGAGAAGGATCATATGGTGCCCGAGGCAGCAACAGACCCTTGGAGACAAGTCGGCTGGAGGCCGATGTATTGAATATCGACGCAATTTGAGTGTTCCATCGTCATTAGCAGGACCTAAACGCTGCAATTAACTATCATTTTTGCGTCGGATTCGATAATCTAAACTCACAGGAGAACGACCATAAGGTGCTCGAGGCAGCATTAGACCCTTGGAGACAAGTCGGCTGGAGGACGAAGTATTGAATCTCGACGCAATTTGAGTGTCCCATCGTCATTACAAGGCCCTAAATGTTACAATTAACTATCATTTTTGCGTCGAATTCGATAATCTAAACACACAGGAGAATGACCATAAGGTGCCCGAGGCAGCAACAGACCCTTGGAGACAAGTCGGCTGGAGGACGATGTATTGAATCTCGACGCAATTTGAGAGGTCTATCGTCATCAGGAGGCGCTGAACGTTACTATTCACTATCATTTTTGCGTCGGATTCGAAAATCTAGACCCACAGGAGAAGGATCATATGGTGCCCGAGACAGCAATATCCCCTTGGAGACAAGTCCGCTGGAGGCCGATGTATTGAATCTCGACGCAATTTGAGTGTTCCATCGTCATTAGGAGGCCCTGAACCTTAAAATTAACTATCAGTTTCGCGTCGGATTCGAAAATCTAGACTCACAGGAGACGGACCACATGGAGCCCGAGGCAGCAATATCCCCTTGTAGACATGTCGGCTGGAGGAAGTTGTATTGACTCTCAACGCAATTTCAGTGTTCCATCGTCATTAAGAGGCCCTGAGCATTACATTTAACTATCAGTTTTGCGTCGGATTCGAAAATGTTGACTCACAGGGGAACGACCATACGGTGCACGAGGCAGCTATTGACCCTTGGAGACAAGTCGGTTGGAGGACGATGTATTGGATCGCGACGCAAAATGAGTGTTCCATCGTCATTAGGAGGCCCTGAATGTTACAATTAACTATCTGTTTTTCGTCGGATTCGAAAATCTAAACTCACAGGAGAACGACCATAAGGTGCCCGAGGCAGCAATAGAACGTTGGAGACAAGTCTGCTGGAGGCCGATGTATTGAATCTCGACGCAATTTGAGTGTCCCATCGTCATTAGAAGGCCCTGAACGTTACAATTAACTATCATTTATGCGTCGGATTCGAAAATCTACTCACAGGAGAAGTTCATACGGTGCTCGAGACAGCAATATCCCCTTGGAGACAAGTCCGCGGGAGGCCGATGTATTGAATCTCGACGCAATTTGAGAGTTCCATCGGCATTAGGAGGCCCTGAACGTTAAAATTAACTATCATTTTTGCGTAGGATTCGATAATCTAAACTCACAGGAGAACGACCATTAGGTGCCCGAGGCAGCAACAGACCCTTGGAGACTAGTCGGCTGGAGGCCGATGTATTGAATCTCGACGCATTTTGAGTGTTCCATCGGCATTAGGAGGCCCTGAACGTTACCATTAACTATCATTTTTGCGTCGGATTCGATAATCTAAACTCACAGGAGAACGACCATAAGGTGCCCGAAGCAGCAACAGACCCTTGGAGACAAGTCGGCTGGAGGACGATGTATTGAATCTCGACGCAATTTGAGAGGTCTATCGTCATCAGGTGGCGCTGAACGTTACTATTCACTATCATTTTTGCGTCGGATTCGAAAATCTAGACTCACAGGAGAAGGATCATATGGTGCCCGAGACAGCAATATCCCCTTGGAGACAAGTCCGCTGGAGGCCGATGTATTGAATCTCGACGCAATTTGAGTGTTCCATCGTCATTAGGAGGCCCTGAACCTTACAATTAACTATCAGTTTCGCGTCGGATTCGAAAATCTAGGCTCACAGGAGAACGACCATAAGGTGCCCGAGGCAGCAATAGACCCTTGGAGACAAGTCGGCTGGAGTCCGATGTATTGAATCTCGACGCAATTTGAGTGTTCCATCGGCATTAGGAGGCCCTGAACGTTAAAATTAACTATCATTTTTGCTTCGGATTCGATAATCTAAACTCACGGGAGAACGACCATAAGGTGCCCGAGGCAGCAACAGACCCTTGGAGACAAGTCGGCTGGAGGCCGATGTATTGAATCTCTACGCAATTTCAGTGTTCCATCGTCATTACAAGGCCCTGAACGTTACAATTAACTATCATTTTTGCGTCGGATTCGATAATCTAAACTCACAGGAGAACGACCATACGGTGCCCGAGGCAGCAACAGACCCTTGGAGACAAGTCGGCCGGAGGACGATGTATTGAATCTCGACGCAATTTGAGTGTTCCATCGTCATTACAAGGCCCTGAACGTTACAATTCACTATCATTTTTGCGTCGGATTCGAAAATCTAGACTCACAGGAGAAGGACCATGTGGTGCCCGAGGAAGCGATATCGCCTTGGAGACAAGTCGGCTGGAGGCCGATGTATTGAATCTCGACGCAACTTGAGTGTTCCATCGGCATTAGGAGGCCCTGAACGTTAAAAGTAACTATCATTTTTGCGTCGGATTCGAAAATCTAGACTCACTGGAGAACGACCATAAGGTGCCCGAGGCAGCAATAGACCCTGGGAGACAAGTCGGCTGGAGGCCGATGTATTGATTCTCGACGCAATTTGAGTCTTCCATCGTCATTACAAGGCCCTGAACGTTACAATTAACTATCATTTTTGCGTCGGATTCTAAAATGTTGACTCACAAGGGAACGACCACACGGTGCCCGAGGCAGCAATAGACAACTGGAGACAAGTCGGCTGGAGGCCGATGTATTGAATCTCGACGCAATTTGAGAGTTCTATCGTCATCAGGAGGCGCTGAACGTTACTATTCACTATCATTTTTGCGTCTGATTCGAAAATCTAGACTCACAGGAGAAGGATCATATGGTGCCCGAGACAGCAATATCCCCTTGGAGACAAGTCCGCTGGAGGCCGATGTATTGAATCTCGACGCAATTAGAGTGTTCCATCGTCATTAGGAGGCCCTGAACGTTAAATTTAACTATCATTTTTGCGTCGGATTCGATAATCTAAACTCACAGTAGAACGACCATACGGTGCCCGAGGCAGCAACAGACCCTTGGAGACAAGTCGGCCGGAGGACGATGTATTGAATCTCGACGCAATTTGAGTGTTCCATCGTCATTACAAGGCCCTGAACGTTACAATTCACTATCATTTTTGCGTCGGATTCGAAAATCTAGACTCACAGGAGAAGGACCATGTGGTGCCCGAGGAAGCGATATCGCCTTGGAGACAAGTCGGCTGGAGGCCGATGTATTGAATCTCGACGCAATTTGAGTGTTCCATCGTCATTAGAAGGCCCTGAACATTACAATTAACTATCATTTTTGCGTCGGATACGAAAATCTAGACTCACAGGAGAACGACCATAAGGTGCCCGAGGCAGCAATAGACCCTTGGAGACAAGTCGGCTGGAGGACAATGTATTGAATCTCGACGCAATTTGAGAGTTCCATTGTCATTAGGCGGCCCTGAACGTTACAATTAACTATCATTTTTGCGTCGGATTCGTAAATCTAGACTTACAAGAGAACGACCATACAGTGCCCGAGGCAGCATTAGACCCTTGGAGTCAAGTCGGCTGGAGGACGATGTATTGGATCGCGACGCAATTTGAGTGTTCCATCGTCATTAGGATGCCCTGAACGTTACAATTAACTATCAGTTTTTCGTCGGATTCGAAAATCTAGACTCACAGCAGACGAACCATTTGGTGCCCGAGGCAGCAATATCCCCTTGGAGACAAATCGGCTGGAGGACGATGTATTGAATCCCGACGCAATTTGAGTCTCCTATCGTCATTAGGAGGCGCTGAACGTTACAATTCACTATCATTTTTGAGTCGGATTCGAAAATCTAGACTCACAGGAGAAGGATCATATTGTGCCCGAGACAGCAATATCCCCTTGGACACAAGTCGGCTGGAGGACGATGTATTGAATCTCGACGCAATTTGAGTGTCCCATCGTCATTAGGAGGCCCTAAACGTTACAATTAACTATCATTTTTGCGTCGGATTCGATAATCTAAACTCACAGGGGAACGACCATACGGTGCCCGAGGCAGCTATTGACCCTTGGAGACAAGTCGGTTGGAGGACGATGTATTGGATCGCGACGCAAAATGAGTGTTCCATCGTCATTAGGAGGCCCTGAATGTTACAATTAACTTTCAGTTTTTCGTCGGATTCGAAAATCTAAACTCACAGGAGAACGACCATAAGGTGCCCGAGGCAGCAATAGACCGTTGGAGACAAGTCGGCTGGAGGCCGATGTATTGAATCTCGACGCAATTTGAGTGTCCATCGTCATTACAAGGCCCTGAACCTTACAATTAACTATCAGTTTCGCGTCGGATTCGAAAATCTAGATTCACAGGAGAAGGATCATATTGTGCCCGAGACAGCAATATCCCCTTGGAGACAAGTCGGCTGGAGGACGATGTATTGAATCTCGACGCAATTTGAGAGTTCTATCGTCATCAGGAGGCGCTGAACGTTACTATTCACTATCATTTTTGCGTCGGATTCGAAAATCTAGACTCTCAGGAGAAGGATCATATGGTGCCCGAGGCAGCAACAGACCCTTGGAGACAAGTCGGCTGGAGGACGATGTATTGAATCTCGACGCAATTTGAGTGCCCCATCGCCATTACATGGCCCTAAACGTTACAATTAACTGTCATTTTTGCGTCGGATTCGATAATCTAAACTCACAGGAGAACGACCATAAGGTCCCCAAGACAGCAACAGACCCTTGGAGGCAAGTCGGCTGGAGGCCGATGTATTGAATCTCGACGCAATTTGAGTGTTCCATCGTCATTCAAAGGCCCTGAACGTTACAATTAACTATCATTTTTGCGTCGGATTCGAAAATCTAGGCTTATAAGAGAACGACCATAAGGTGCCCGAGGCAGCATTAGACCCTTGGAGACAAGTCGGCTGGAGGACGATGTATTGAATCTCGACGCAATTTGAGAGTTCTATCGTCATCAGGAGGCGCTGAACGTTACTATTCACTATCATTTTTGCGTCGGATTCGAAATTCTAGACTCACAGGAGAAGGATCATATGGTGCCCGAGGCAGCAACAGACCTTTGGAGACAAGTCGGCTGGAGGACGATGTATTGAATCTCGACGCAATTTGATTGTCCCATCGTCATTACAAGGCCCTAAACGTTACAATTAACTATCATTTTTGCGTCGGATTCGATAATCTAAACTCACAGGAGAACGACCATAAGGTGCCCGAGGCAGCAACAGACCCTAGGAGACAAGTCGGCTGGAGGCCGATGTATTGAATCTCGACGCAATTTGAGTGTTCCATCGTCATTACAAGGCCCTGAACGTTACAATTAACTATCATTTTTGCGTCGGATTCGAAAATCTAGACTCACAGGAGAACGACCATAAGGTGCCCGAGGCAGCAATAGACCCTTGGAGACAAGTCGGCTGGAGGACGATGTATTGAATCTCGACGCAATTTGAGTGTCCCATCGTCATTACAAGGCCCTAAACGTTACAATGGACTATCATTTTTGCGTCGTATTCGATAATCTAAACTCACAGGAGGACGACCATAAGGTGCCCGAGGCATCAACAGACCCTTGGAGACAAGTCGGCTGGAGGCCGATGTATTGAATCTCGACGCAATTTGAGTGTTCCATCGTCATTACAACGCCCTAAACGTTACAATTAACTATCATTTTTGCGTCGGATTCGAAAATCTAGACTCACAGGAGACGGACCTCATGGAGCCCGAGGCAGCAATATTCCCTTGTAGACAAGTCGGCTGGAGGAAGATGTAATGACTCTCGACGCAATTTGAGTGTTCCATCGTCATTAAGAGGCCCTGAGCATTACATTTAACTATTAGTTTTGCGTCGGATTCGAAAATCTAAACTCGCAGGAGAACGACAATAAGGTGCCCGAGGGAGCAATAGACCCTTGGAGACAAGTCGGCTGGAGGCCGATGTATGAAATCTCGACGCAGTTTGAGTGTTCCATCGGCATTAGGAGACCCTGAACGTTACAATTAACTATCATTTTTGCGTCGTATTCGATAATCTAAACTCACAGGAGAACGACCATAAGGTGCCCGAGGCAGTAATAGACCCTTGGAGACAAATCCGCTGGAGGACGATGTATTGAATCTCGACGCAATTTGAGAGTTCCATCGTCATTAGCCGGCCCTGAACGTTACAATTATCAATCATTTTTGCGTCGGATTCGAAAATCTAGACTTACAAGAGAACGACCATAAAGTGCCCGAGGCAGCATTAGACCCTTGGAGACAAGTCGGCTGGAGGCCGATGTATTGAATCTCGACGCAATTTGAGTGTCCCATCGTCATTAGAAGGCCCTGAACGTTACAATTAACTATCATTTATGCGTCGGATTCGAAAATCTACTCACAGGAGAAGTTCATACGGTGCTCGAGACAGCAATATCCCCTTGGAGACAAGTCCGCTGGAGGCCGATGTATTGAATCTCGACGCAATTTCAGAGTTCTATCGTCATCAGGAGGCGCTGAACGTTACTATTCACTATCATTTTTGCGTCGGATTCGAAAATCTAGACTCACAGGGAGAAGGATCATATGGTGCCCGAAACAGCAACAGACCCTTGGAGACAATTCGGCTGGAGGCCGATGTATTGAATATCGACGCAATTTGAGTGGTCCATCGTCATTACAAGGCCCTGAACGTTACAATTAACTATCATTTTTGCGTCGGATTCGAAAATCTACTCACAGGAGAAGTTCATACGGTGCTCGAGACAGCAATATACCCCTTGGAGACAAATCGACTGGAGGCCGATGTATTGAATATCGACGCAATTTGAGTGTTCCATCGTCTTTAGGAGTCCGTGAACGTTACAATTAACTATCATTTTTGCGTCAGATTCGATAATCTAAAATCACTGGAGAACGACCATAAGGTGCCCGAGGCAGCAACAGACCCTTGGAGACAAGTCGGCTGGAGGACGATGTATTGAATCTCGACGCAATTTGAGTGTCCCGTCGTCATTACAAGGTCCTAAACGTTACAATTAACTATCATTTTTGCGTCGGATTCGATAATCTAAACTCACAGGAGAACGACCATAAGGTGCCCGAGGCAGCAACGGACCCTGGAGACAAGTCGGCTGGAGGCCGATGTATTGAATCTCGACGCAATTTGAGTGTTCCATCGTCATTACAAGGCCCTGAACGTTACAATTAACTATCATTTTTGCGTCGGATTCGAAAATCTAAACTCACAGGAGAACGATCATAAGGTGCCCGAGGCAGCAACAGACCCTTGCAGACAAGTCGGCTGGAGGACGATGTATTGAATCTCGACGCAATTTGAGAGGTCTATCGTCATCAGGTGGCGCTGAACGTTACTATTCGCTATCATTTTTGCGTCGGATTCGAAAATCTAGACTCACAGGAGAAGGATCATATGGTGCCCGAGACAGCAATATCCCCTTGGAGACAAGTCCGCTACAGGCCGATGTATTGAATCTCGACGCAATTAGAGTGTTCCATCGTCATTAGGAGGCCCTGAACCTTACAATTAACTATCAGTTTCGCGTCGGATTTGAAAATCTAGGCTCACAGGAGAACGACGATAAGGTGCCCCAGGCAGCAATAGACCCTTGGAGACAAGTCGGCTGGAGGCCGATGTATTGAATCTCGACGCAATTTGAGTGTTCCATCGGCATTAGGAGGCCCTGAACGTTAAAATTAACTATCATTTTTGCTTCGGATTCGATAATCTAAACTCACGGGAGAACGACCATAAGGTGCCCGAGGCAGCAACAGACCCTTGGAGACAAGTCGGCTGGAGGCCGATGAATTGAATCTCTACGCAATTTGAGTGTTCCATCGTCATTACAAGGCCCTGAACGTTACAATTAACTATCATTTTTGCGTCGGATTCGAAAATCTAGACTCACAGGAGAACGACCATAAGGTGCCCGAGGCAGCAATAGACCCTGGGAGACAAGTCGGCTGGAGGCCGATGTATTGAATCTCGACGCAATTTGAGTGTTCCATCGTCATTACAAGGCCCTGAACGTTACAATTAACTATCATTTTTGCGTCGGATTCTAAAATGTTGACTCACAAGGGAACGACCACACGGTGCCCGAGGCAGCAATAGACCACTGGAGACAAGTCAGCTGGAGGCCGATGTATTGAATCTCGACGCAATTTGAGAGTTCTATCGTCATCAGGAGGCGCTGAACGTTACTATTCACTATCATTTTTGCGTCGGATTCGAAAATCTAGACTCACAGGAGAAGGATCATATGGTGCCCGAGACAGCAATATCCCCTTGGAGACAAGTCCGCTGGAGGCCGATGTATTGAATCTCGACGCAATTAGAGTGTTCCATCGTCATTAGGAGGCCCTGAACGTTAAAATTAACTATCATTTTTGCGTCGCATTCGATAATCTAAACTCACAGGAGAACGACCATAAGGTGCCCGAGGCAGTAATAGACCCTTGGAGACAAATCCGCTGGAGGACGATGTATTGAATCTCGACGCAATTTGAGAGTTCCATCGTCATTAGGCGGCCCTGAACGTTACAATTATCAATCATTTTTGCGTCGGATTCGAAAATCTAGACTTACAAGAGAACGACCATAAAGTGCCCGAGGCAGCATTAGACCCTTGGAGACAAGTCGGCTGGAGGCCGATGTATTGAATCTCGACGCAATTTGAGTGTCCCATCGTCATTAGAAGGCCCTGAACGTTACAATTAACTATCATTTATGCGTCGGATTCGAAAATCTACTCACAGGAGAAGTTCATACGGTGCTCGAGACAGCAATATCCCCTTGGAGACAAGTCCGCTGGAGGCCGATGTATTGAATCTCGACGCAATTTCTGAGTTCTATCGTCATCAGGAGGCGCTGAACGTTACTATTCACTATCATTTTTGCGTCGGATTCGAAAATCTAGACTCACAGGAGAAGGATCATATGGTGCCCGAAACAGCAACAGACCCTTGGAGACAATTCGGCTGGAGGCCGATGTATTGAATATCGACGCAATTTGAGTGGTCCATCGTCATTAGGAGGCCCTAAACGTTACAATTAACTATCATTTATGCGTCGGATTCGATAGTCTAAACTCACAGGAGAACGACCATAAGGTGCCCGAGGCAGCATTAGACCCTTGGAGACAAGTCGGCTGGAGGACGATGTATTGAATCTCGACGCAATTTGAGTGTCCCATCGTCATTACAAGGTCCTAAACGTTACAATTAACTATCATTTTTGCGTCGGATTCGATAATCTAAGCTCACAGGAGAACGACCATAAGGTGCCCGAGGCAGCAACAGACCCTGGAGACAAGTCGGCTGGAGGCCGTTGTATTGAATCTCGACGCAATTTGAGTGTTCCATCGTCATTACAAGGCCCTGAACGTTACAATTAACTATCATTTTTGCGTCGGATTCGAAAATCTAGACTCACAGGAGAACGATCATAAGGTGCCCGAGGCAGCAATAGACCCTTGGAGACAAGTCGGCTGGAGGCCGATGTATTTAATCTCGACGTAATTTGAGTGTTCCATCGGCATTAGGAGGCCCTGAACGTTACAATTAACTATCATTTTTGCGTCGGATTCGATAATCTAAACTCGCAGGAGAACGACCATAAGGTGCCCTAAGCAGCAACAGACCCTTGGAGACAAGTCGGCTGGAGGACGATGTATTGAATCTCGACGCAATTTGAGTGTTCCATCGTCATTACAAGGCCCTGAACGTTACAATTAACTATCATTTTTGCGTCGGATTCGACAATCTAAACTCACAGGAGGACGACCATAAGGTGCCCGAGGCAGCAACAGACCCTGGAGACAAGTCGGCTGGAGGCCGATGTATTGAATCTCGACGCAATTTGAGTGTTCCATCGTCATTACAAGGCCCTGAACGTTACAATTAACTATCATTTTTGCGTCGGATTCGAAAATCTAAACTCACAGGAGAACGACCATAAGGTGCCCGAGGCAGCAACAGACCCTTGCAGACAAGTCGGCTGGAGGACGATGTATTGAATCTCGACGCAATTTGAGAGGTCTATCGTCATCAGGAGGCGCTGAACGTTACTATTCACTATCATTTTTGCGTCGGATTCGAAAATCTAGACTCACAGGAGAAGGATCATATGGTGCCCGAGACAGCAATATCCCCTTGGAGACAAGTCCGCTACAGGCCGATGTATTGAATCTCGACGCAATTAGAGTGTTCCATCGTCATTAGGAGGCCCTGAACCTTACAATTAACTATCAGTTTCGCGTCGGATTTGAAAATCTAGGCTCACAGGAGAACGACCATAAGGTGCCCGAGGCAGCAATAGACCCTTGGAGACAAGTCGGCTGGAGGCCGATGTATTGAATCTCGACGCAATTTGAGTGTTCCATCGGCATTAGGAGGCCCTGAACGTTAAAATTAACTATCATTTTTGCTTCGGATTCGATAATCTAAACTCACGGGAGAACGACCATAAGGTGCCCGAGGCAGCAACAGACCCTTGGAGACAAGTCGGCTGGAGGCCGATGTATTGAATCTCTACGCAATTTGAGTGTTCCATCGTCATTACAAGGCCCTGAACGTTACAATTAACTATCATTTTTGCGTCGGATTCGAAAATCTAGACTCACAGGAGAACGACCATAAGGTGCCCGAGGCAGCAATAGACCCTGGGAGACAAGTCGGCTGGAGGCCGATGTATTGAATCTCGACGCAATTTGAGTGTTCCATCGTCATTACAAGGCCCTGAACGTTACAATTAACTTTCATTTTTGCGTCGGATTCTAAAATGTTGACTCACAAGGGAACGACCACACGGTGCCCGAGGCAGCAATAGATCACTGGAGACAAGTCGGCTGGAGGCCGATGTATTGAATCTCGACGCAATTTGAGAGTTCTATCGTCATCAGGAGGCGCTGAACGTTACTATTCACTATCATTTTTGCGTCGGATTCGAAAATCTAGACTCACAGGAGAAGGATCATATGGTGCCCGAGACAGCAATATCCCCTTGGAGACAAGTCCGCTGGAGGCCGATGTATTGAATCTCGACGCAATTAGAGTGTTCCATCGTCATTAGGAGGCCCTGAACGATAAAATTAACTATCATTTTTGCGTCGGATTCGATAATCTAAACTCACAGGAGAACGACCATACGGTGCCCGAGGCAGCAACAGACACTTGGAGACAAGTCGGCCGGAGGACGATGTATTGAATCTCGACGCAATTTGAGTGTTCCATCGTCATTACAAGGCCCTGAACGTTACAATTCACTATCATTTTTGCGTCGGATTCGAAAATCTAGACTCACAGGAGAAGGACCATGTGGTGCCCGAGGAAGCGATATCGCCTTGGAGACAAGTCGGCTGGAGGCCGATGTATTGATTCTCGACGCAATTTGAGTGTTCCATCGTCATTAGAAGGCCCTGAACATTACAATTAACTATCATTTTTGCGTCGGATACGAAAATCTAGACTCACAGGAGAACGACCATAAGGTGCCCGAGGCAGCATTAGACCCTTGGAGTCAAGTCGGCTGGAGGACGATGTATTGGATCGCGACGCAATTTGAGTGTTCCATCGTCATTAGGATGCCCTGAACGTTACAATTAACTATCAGTTTTTCGTCGGAATCGAAAATCTAGACTCACAGCAGACGAACCATTTGGTGCCCGAGGCAGCAATATCCCCTTGGAGACAAATCGGCTCGAGGACGATGTATTGAATCCCGACGCAATTTGAGTCTCCTATCGTCATTAGGAGGCGCTGAACGTTACAATTCACTATCATTTTTGAGTCGGATTCGAAAATCTAGACTCACAGGAGAAGGATCATATTGTGCCCGAGACAGCAATATCCCCTTGGACACAAGTCGGCTGGAGGACGATGTATTGAATCTCGACGCAATTTGAGTGTCCCATCGTCATTAGGAGGCCCTAAACGTTACAATTAACTATCATTTTTGCGTCGGATTCGATAATCTAAACTCACAGGGGAACGACCATACGGTGCCCGAGGCAGCGATTGACCCTTGGAGACAAGTCGGTTGGAGGACGATGTATTGGATCGCGACGCAAAATGAGTGTTCCATCGTCATTAGGAGGCCCTGAATGTTACAATAAACTTTCAGTTTTTCGTCGGATTCGAAAATCTAAACTCACAGGAGAACGACCATAAGGTGCCCGAGGCAGCAATAGACCGTTGGAGACAAGTCGGCTGGAGGCCGATGTATTGAATCTCGACGCAATTTGAGTGTTCCATCGTCATTACAAGGCCCTGAACCTTACAATTAACTATCAGTTTCGCGTCGGATTCGAAAATCTAGACTCTCAGGAGAAGGATCATATGGTGCCCGAGGCAGCAACAGACCCTTGGAGACAAGTCGGCTGGAGGACGATGTATTGAATCTCGACGCAATTTGAATGCCCCATCGCCATTACATGGCCCTAAACGTTACAATTAACTGTCATTTTTGCGTCGGATTCGATAATCTAAACTCACAGGAGAACGACCATAAGGTCCCCAAGACAGCAACATACCCTTGGAGGCAAGTCGGCTGGAGGCCGATGTATTGAATCTCGACGCAATTTGAGTGTTCCATCGTCATTCGAAGGCCCTGAACGTTACAATTAACTATCATTCTTGCGTCGGATTCGAAAATATAGTCTTATAAGAGAACGACCATAAGGTGGCCGAGGCAGCATTAGACCCTTGGAGACAAGTCGGCTGGAGGACGATGTATTGAATCTCGACGCAATTTGAGAGTCCTATCGTCATCAGGAGGCGCTGAACGTTACTATTCACTATCATTTTTGCGTCGGATTCGAAATTCTAGACTCACAGGAGAAGGATCATATGGTGCCCGAGGCAGCAACAGACCCTTGGAGAAAAGTCGGCTGGAGGCCGATGTATTGAATATCGACGCAATTTGAGTGTTCCATCGTCATTAGGAGGCCCTAAACGTTACAATTAACTATCATTTTTGCGTCGGATTCGATAATCTAAACTCACAGGAGAACGACCATAAGGTGCCCGAGGCAGCATTAGACCTTTGGAGACAAGTCGGCTGGAGGACGATGTATTGAAACTCGACGCAATTTGAGTGCCCCATCGTCATTACAAGGCCCTAAACGTTACAATTAACTATCATTTTTGCGTCGGATTCGATAATCTAAACTCACAGGAGAACGACCATAAGGTGCCCGAGGCAGCAACAGATCCTTGGAGACAAGTCGGCTAGAGGACGATGTATTAAATCTCGACGCAATTTGAGTGTTCCATCGTCATTACAAGGCCCTGAACGTTGCAATTAACTATCATTTTTGCGTTGGATTCGAAAATCTAGACTCACAGGAGAACGACCATAAGGTCCCCGAGGCAGCAATAGACCCTTGGAGACAAGTGGGCTCGAGGCCGATGTATTGAATCTCGACGCAATTCGAGTGTTCCATCGGCATTAGGAGGCCCTGAACGTTACAATTAACTATCATTTTTGCGTCGGATTCGAAAATCTAGAGTTACAAGAGAACGACCATAAGGTGCCCGACGCAGCATTAGACCCTTGGAGACAAGTCGGCTGGAGGACGATGTATTGAATCTCGACGCAATTTGAAAGTTCTATCGTCATCAGGAGGCGCTGAACGTTACTATTCACTATCATCTTTGCGTCGGATTCGAAAATCTAGACTCACAGGAGAAGGATTATATGGTGCCCGAGGCAGCAACAGACCCTTGGAGACAAGTCGGCTGGAGGACGATGTATTGAATCTCGACGCAATTTGATTGTCCCATCGTCATTACAAGGCCCTAAACGTTACAATTAACTATCATTTTTGCGTCGGATTCGATAATCTAAACTCACAGGAGAACGACCATAAGGTGCCCGAGGCAGCAACAGACCCTAGGAGACAAGTCGGCTGGAGGCCGATGTATTGAATCTCGACGCAATTTGAGTGTTCCATCGTCATTACAAGGCCCTGAACGTTTTAATTAACCATCATTTTTGCGTCGGATTCGAAAATCTAGACTCACAGGAGAACGACCATAAGGTGCCCGAGGCAGCAATAGACCCTTGGAGACAAGTCGGCTGGAGGACGATGTATTGAATCTCGACGCAATTTGAGTGTCCCATCGTCATTACAAGGCCCTAAACGTTACAATGGACTATCATTTTTGCGTCGTATTCGATAATCTAAACTCACAGGAGGACGACCATAAGGTGCCCGAGGCAGCAACAGACCCTTGGAGACAAGTCGGCTGGAGGCCGATGTATTGAATCTCGACGCAATTTGAGTGTTCCATCGTCATTACAACGCCCTAAACGTTACAATTAACTATCATTTTTGCGTCGGATTCGAAAATCTAGACTCACAGGAGACGGACCACATGGAGCCCGAGGCAGCAATATTCCCTTGTAGACAAGTCGGCTGGAGGAAGATGTAATGACTCTCGACGCAATTTGAGTGTTCCATCGTCATTAAGAGGCCCTGAGCATTACATTTAACTATTAGTTTTGCGTCGGATTCGAAAATCTAAACTCACAGGAGAACGACAATAAGGTGCCCGAGGGAGCAATAGACCCTTGGAGACAAGTCGGCTGGAGGCCGATGTATTAAATCTCGACGCAATTTGAGTGTTCCATCGGCATTAGGAGACCCTGAACGTTACAATTAACTATCATTTTTGCGTCGTATTCGATAATCTAATCTCACAGGAGAACGACCATAAGGTGCCCGAGGCAGTAATAGACCCTTGGAGACAAATCCGCTGGAGGACGATGTATTGAATCTCGACGCAATTTGAGAGTTCCATCGTCATTAGGCGGCCCTGAACGTTACAATTATCAATCATTTTTGCGTCGGATTCGAAAACCTAGACTTACAAGAGAACGACCATAAAGTGCCCGAGGCAGCAATAGACCCTTGGAGACAAGTCGGCTGGAGGCCGATGTATTGAATCTCGACGCAATTTGAGTGTCCCATCGTCATTAGAAGGCCCTGAACGTTACAATTAACTATCATTTATGCGTCGGATTCGAAAATCTACTCACAGGAGAAGTTCATACGGTGCTCGAGACAGCAATATCCCCTTGGAGACAAGTCCGCTGGAGGCCGATGTATTGAATCTCGACGCAATTTCAGAGTTCCATCGGCAATAGGAGGCCCTGAACGTTACAATTAACTATCATTTTTGCGTCGGATTCGAAAATCTAGAGTTACAAGAGAACGACCATAAGGTGCCCGAGGCAGCATTAGACCCTTGGAGACAAGTCGGCTGGAGGACGATGTATTGAATCTCGACGCAATTTGAGAGTTCTATCGTCATCAAGAGGCGCTGAACGTTACTATTCACTATCATTTTTGCGTCGGATTCGAAAATCTAGACTCACAGGAGAAGGATCATATGGTGCCCGAAACAGCAACAGACCCTTGGAGACAAGTCGGCTGGAGGCCGATGTATTGAATATCGACGCAATTTGAGTGGTCCATCGTCATTAGGAGGCCCTAAACGTTACAATTAACTATCATTTATGCGTCGGATTCGATAGTCTAAACTCACAGGAGAACGACCATAAGGTGCCCGAGGCAGCATTAGACCCTTGGAGACAAGTCGGCTGGAGGACGATGTATTGAATCTCGACGCAATTTGAGTGTCCCATCGTCATTAAAAGGTCCTAAACGTTACAATTAACTATCATTTTTGCGTCGGATTCGATAATCTAAACTCACAGGAGAACGACCATAAGGTGCCCGAGGCAGCAACAGACCCTGGAGACAAGTCGGCTGGAGGCCGATGTATTGAATCTCGACGCAATTTGAGTGTTCCATCGTCATTACAAGTCCCTGAACGTTACAATTAACTATCATTTTTGCGTCGGATTCGAAAATCTAGACTCACAGGAGAACGACCATTAGGTGCCCGAGGCAGCAATAGACCCTTGGAGACAAGTCGGCTGGAGGCCGATGTATTTAATCTCGACGTAATTTGAGTGTTCCATCGGCATTAGGAGGCCCTGAACGTTACAATTAACTATCATTTTTGCGTCGGATTCGATAATCTAAACTCGCAGGAGAACGACCATAAGGTGCCCTAAGCAGCAACAGACCCTTGGAGACAAGTCGGCTGGAGGACGAGGTATTGAATCTCGACGCAATTTGAGTGTTCCATCGTCATTACAAGGCCCTGAACGTTACAATTAACTATTATTTTTGCGTCGGATTCGAAAATCTACTCACAGGAGAAGTTCATACGGTGCTCGAGACAGCAATATACCCCTTGGAGACAAATCGACTGGAGGCCGATGTATTGAATATCGACGCAATTTGAGTGTTCCATCGTCTTTAGGAGACCCTGAACGTTACAATTAACTATCATTTTTGCGTCAGATTCGATAATCTAAAATCACTGGAGAACGACCATAAGGTGCCCGAGGCAGCAACAGACCCTTGGAGACAAGTCGGCTGGAGGCCGATGTATTGAATCTCGACGCAATTTGAGTGTTCCATCGTCATTACAAGGTCCTAAACGTTACAATTAACTATCATTTTTGCGTCGGATTCGATAATCTAAACTCACAGGAGAACGACCATAAGGTGCCCGAGGCAGCAATAGACCCTTGGAGACAAGTCGGCTGTAGGCCGATGTATTGAATCTCGACGCAATTTGAGTGTTCCATCGTCATTACAAGGCCCTGAACGTTACAATCAACTATCATTTTTGCGTCGGATTCTAAAATGTTGACTCACAGGGGAACGACCATACGGTGCCCGAGGCAGCAATAGACCCTTGGAGACAAGTCGGCTGGAGGCCGATGTATTGAATCTCGACGCAATTTGAGAGTTCTATCGTCATCAGGAGGCGCTGAACGTTACTATTCACTATCATTTTTGCGTCGGATTCGAAAATCTAGACTCACAGGAGAAGGATCATATGGTGCCCGAGACAGCAATATCCCCTTGGAGACAAGTCCGCTGGAGGCCGATGTATTGAATCTCGACGCAATTTGAGTGTTCCATCGTCATTAGGAGGCCCTGAATCTTACAATTAACTATCAGTTTCGCGTCGGATTCGAAAATCTAGACTCACAGGAGACGGACCACATGGAGCCCGAGGCAGCAATATCCCCTTGTAGACAAGTCGGCTGGAGGAAGATGTATTGACTCTCGACGCAATTTGAGTGTTCCATCGTCATTAAGAGGCCTTGAGCATTACATTTAACTATCAGTTTTGCGTCGGATTCGAAAATGTTGACTCACAGGGGAACGACCATACGGTGCCCGAGGCAGCTATTGACCCTTGGAGACAAGTCGGTTGGAGGACGATGTATTGGATCGCGACGCAAAATGAGTGTTCCATCGTCATTAGGAGGCCCTGAATGTTGCAATTAACTATCAGTTTTTCGTCGGATTCGAAAATCTAAACTCACAGGAGAACGACCATAAGGTGCCCGAGGCAGCAATAGACCCTTGGAGACAAGTCGGCTGGAGGCCGATGTATTGAATCTCGACGCAATTTGCGTGTTCCATCGGCATTAGGAGGCCCTGAACGTTACAATTAACTATCATTTTTACGTCGGATTCGATAATCTAAACTCACAGGTGAACGACCATAAGGTGCCCGAGGCAGCAATAGACCCTTGGAGACAAGTCGGCTGGAGGCCGATGTATTGAATTTCGACGCAATTAGAGTGTTCCATCGTCATTAGAAGGCCCTGAACTTTACAATTAACTATCATTTTTGCGTCGGATTCGAAAATCTAGACTCACAGGAGAACGACCATAAGGTGCCCGAGGCAGCAATAGACCCATGGAGACAAGTCGGCTGGAGGCCGATGTGTTGAATCTCGACGCAATTTGAGTGTTCCATCGGCATTAGGAGGCCCTAAACGTTAAAATTAACTGTCATTTTTGCGTCGGATTCGATAATCTAAACTCACAGGAGAACGACCATAAGGTGCCCGAGGCAGCAACAGACCCTTGGAGAGTAGTCGGCTGGAGGCCGATGTATTGAATCTCGACGCAATTTGAGTGTTCCATCGGCATTAGGAGGCCCTGAACGTTACAATTAACTATCATTTTTGCGTCGGATTCGATAATCTAAACTCACAGGAGAACGACCATAAGGTGCCCGAGGCAGCAACAGACCCTTGGAGACAAGTCGGCTGGAGGACGATGTATTGAATCTCGACGCAATTTGAGTGTTCCATCGTCATTACAAGGCCCTGAACGTTACAATTAACTATCATTTTTGCGTCGGATTCGAATATCTAGACTCACAGGAGAACGACCATAAGGTGCCCGAGGCAGCAATAGACCCTTGGAGACAAATCGGCTTTAGGACGATGTATTGAATCCCGACGCCATTTGAGTCTTCTATCGTCATTAGGAGGCGCTGCACGTTACAATTCACTATCATTTTTGCGTCGGATTCGAAAATGTAGACTCACAGGAGAAGGATCATGTTGTGCCCGAGACAGCAATATCCCCTTGGAGACAAGTCGGCTGGAGGATGATGTATTGAATCTCGGCGTAATTTGAGTGTCCCAACGTCATTAGGAGGCCCTAAACGTTACAATTAACTATCATTTTTGCGTCGGATTCGATAATCTAAACTCACAGGGGAACGACCATACGGTGCCCGAGGCAGCTATTGACCCTTGGAGACGAGTCGGTTGGAGGACGATGTATTGGAATGCGACGCAAAATGAGTGTTCCATCGTCATTAGGAGGCCCTGAATGTTACAATTAACTATCAGTTTTTCGTCGGATTCGATAATCTAAACTCACAGGAGAACGACCATAAGGTGCCCGAGGCAGCAATAGACCCTTGGAGACAAGTCGACTGGAGGCCGATGTATTGAATTTCGACGCAATTTGAGTGTTGCATCTCTCATTAGAAGGCCCTGAACTTTGCAATTAACTATCATTTTTGCGTCGGATTCGATAATCTAGACTCACAGGAGAAGGATGATATTGTGCCCGAGACAGCAGTATCCCCTTGGAGACAAGTCGGCTGGAGGACGATGTATAGAATCTCGACGCAATTTGAGTGTTCCATCGGCATTAGGAGGCCCTGAACGTTACAATTAACTATCATTTTTGCGTCGGATTCGATAATCTAAACTCACAGGAGAACGACCATAAGTTGCCCGAGGCAGCAACAGACCCTTGGAGACAAGTCGGCTGGAGGACGATGTATTGAATCTCGACGCAATTTGAGTGTTCCATCGTCATTACAAGGCCCTGATCGTTACAATTAACTATCATTTTTGCGTCGGATTCGAATATCTAGACTCACAGGAGAACGACCATAAGGTGCCCGAGGCAGCAATAGACCCTTGGAGACAAGTCGGCTGGAGGACGATGTATTGGATCGCGACGCAATTTGAGTCTTCTATCGTCATTAGGAGGCGCTGAACGTTACAATTCACTATCAGTTTTTCGTCGGATTCGGAAATCTAGACTCACAGCAGACGAACCATTTGGTGCCCGAGGCAGCAATATCCCCTTGGAGACAAATCGGCTTTAGGACGATGTATTGAATCCCGACGCCATTTGAGTCTTCTATCGTCATTAGGAGGCGCTGCACGTTACAATTCACTATCATTTTTGCGTCGGATTCGAAAATCTAGACTCACAGGAGAAGGATCATATTGTGCCCGAGACAGCAATATCCCCTTGGAGACAAGTCGGCTGGAGGACGATGTATTGAATCTCGACGTAATTTGAGTGTCCCAACGTCATTAGGAGGCCCTAAACGGTACAATTAACTATCACTTTTGCGTCGGATTCGATAACCTAAACTCACAGGGGAACGACCATACGGTGCCCGAGGCAGCTATTGACCCTTGGAGACAAGTCGGTTGGAGGACGATGTATTGGAATGCGACGCAAAATGAGTGTTCCATCGTCATTAGGAGGCCCTGAATGTTACAATTAACTATCATTTATGCGTCGGATTCGAAAATCTACTCACAGGAGAAGTTCATACGGTGCTCGAGACAGCAATATCCCCTTGGAGACAAGTCCGCGGGAGGCCGATGTATTGAATCTCGACGCAATTTGAGAGTTCCATCGGCATTAGGAGGCCCTGAACGTTACAATTAACTATCATTTTTGCGTCGGATTCGAAAATCTAGACTTACAAGAGAACGACCATAAGGTGCCCGAGGCAGCATTAGCCCCCTTGGAGACAAGTCGGCTGGAGGACGATGTATTGAATCTCGACGCAATTTGAGAGTTCTATCGTCATCAGGAGGCGCTGAATGTTACTATTCACTATCATTTTTGCGTCGGATTCGAAAATCTAGACTCGCAGGAGAAGGATCATATGGTGCCCGAGACAGCAATATCCCCTTGGAGACAAGTCCGCTGGAGGCCGATGTATTGAATCTCGACGCAATTTGAGTGTTCCATCGTCATTAGGAGGCCCTGAATCTTACAATTAACTATCAGTTTCGCGTCGGATTCGAAAATCTAGACTCACAGGAGACGGACCACATGGAGCCCGAGGCAGCAGTATCCCCTTGTAGACAAGTCGGCTGGAGGAAGATGTATTGACTCTCGACGCAATTTGAGTGTTCCATCGTCATTAAGAGGCCCTGAGCATTTCATTTAACTATCAGTTTTGCGTCGGATTCGAAAATGTTGACTCACAGGGGAACGACCATACGGTGCCAAAGGCAGCAATAGACCCATGGAGACAAGTCGGCTGGAAGCCGATGTATTGAATCTCGACGCAATTTGAGTGTTCCATCGGCATTAGGAGGCCCTGAACGTTAAAATTAACTATCATTTTTGCGTCGGATTCGATAATCTAAACTCACAGGAGGACGACCATAAGGTGCCCGAGGCAGCAATAGACCCATGGAGACAAGTCGGCTGGAAGCCGATGTATTGAATCTCGACGCAATTTGAGTGTTCCATCGGCATTAGGAGGCCCTGAACGTTAAAATTAACTATCATTTTTGCGTCGGATTCGATAATCTAAACTCACAGGAGAACGACCATAAGGTGCCCGAGGCAGCAACAGACCCTTGGAGACTAGTCGGCTGGAGGCCGATGTATTGAATCTCGACGCAATTTCAGTGTTCCATCGGCATTAGGAGGCCCTGAACGTTACAATTAACTATCATTTTTGCGTAAGATTCGATAATCTAAACTCACAGGAGAACGACCATAAGGTGCCCGAGGCAGCAACAGACCCTTGGAGACAAGTCGGCTGGAGGACGATGTATTGAATCTCGACGCAATTTGAGTGTTCCATCGTCATTACAAGGCCCTGAAAGTTACAATTAACTATCATTTTTGCGTCGGATTCGAATATCTAGACTCACAGGAGAACGACCATAAGGTGCCCGAGGCAGCAATAGACCCTTGGAGACAGGTCGGCTGGAGGACGATGTAATGGATCGCGACGCAATTTGAGTCTTGTATCGTCATTAGGAGGCGCTGAACGTTACAATTCACTATCAGTTTTTCGTCGGATTCAAAAATCTAGACTCACAGCAGACGAACCATTTGGTGCCCGAGGCAGCAAGATCCCCTTGGAGACAAATCGGCTTTAGGACGATGTATTGAATCCCGACGCCATTTGAGTCTTCTATCGTCATTAGGAGGCGCTGCACGTTACAATTCACTATCATTTTTGCGTCGGATTCGAAAATCTAGACTCACAGGAGAAGGATCATATTGTGCCCGAGGCAGCAACAGACCCTTGGAGACAAGTCGGCTGGAGGCCGATGTATTGAATCTCGACGCAATTTGAGTGTCCCATAGTCATTACAAGGCCCTGAACGTTACAATTGACTATCATTTATGCGTCGGATTCGAAAATCTACTCACAGGAGAAGTTCATACGGTGCTCGAGACAGCAATATCCCCTTGGAGACAAGTCCGCGGGAGGCCGATGTATTGAATCTCGACGCAATTTGAGAGTTCCATCGGCATTAGGAGGCCCTGAACGTTACAATTAACTATCATTTTTGCGTCGGATTCGAAAATCTAGACTTACAAGAGAACGACCATAAGGTGCCCGAGGCAGCATTAGACCCTTGGAGACAAGTCGGCTGGAGGACGATGAATGGAATCTCGACGCAATTTGAGAGTTCTATCGTCATCAGGAAGCGCTGAATGTTACTATTCACTATCATTTTTGCGTCGGATTCGAAAATCTAGACTCACAGGAGAAGGATCATATGGTGCCCGAGGCAGCAACAGACCCTTGGAGACAAGTCGGCTGGAGGCCGATGTATTGAATATCGACGCAATTTGAGTGTTCCATCGTCATTAGGAGGACCTAAACGCTGCAATTAACTATCATTTTTGCGTCGGATTCGATAATCTAAACTCACAGGAGAACGACCATAAGGTGCCCGAGGCAGCATTAGACCCTTGGAGACAAGTCGGCTGGAGGAGGAAGTATTGAATCTCGACGCAATTTGAGTGTCCCATCGTCATTACAAGGCCCTAAATGTTACAATTAACTATCATTTTTGCTTCGGATTCGATAATGTAAACACACAGGAGAATGACCATAAGGTGCCCGAGGCAGCAGCAGACCCTTGGAGACAAGTCGGCTGGAGGACGATGTATTGAATCTCGACGCAATTTGAGAGGTCTATCGTCATCAGGAGGCGCTGAACGTTACTATTCACTATCATTTTTGCGTCGGATTCGAAAATCTAGACTCACAGGAGAAGGATCATATGGTGCCCGAGACAGCAATATCCCCTTGGAGACAAGTCCGCTGGAGGCCGATGTATTGAATCTCGACGCAATTAGAGTGTTCCATCGTCATTAGGAGGCCCTGAACCTTACAATTAACTATCAGTTTCGCGTCGGATTCGAAAATCTAGACTCACAGGAGACGGACCACATGGAGCCCGAGGCAGCAATATCCCCTTGTAGACATGTCGGCTGGAGGAAGTTGTATTGACTCTCAACGCAATTTCAGTGTTCCATCGTCATTAAGAGGCCCTGAGCATTACATTTAACTATCAGTTTTGCGTCGGATTCGAAAATGTTGACTCACAGGGGAACGACCATACGGTGCCCGAGGCAGCTATTGACCCTTGGAGACAAGTCGGTTGGAGGACGATGTATTGGATCGCGACGCAAAATGAGTGTTCCATCGTCATTAGGAGGCCCTGAATGTTACAATTAACTATCTGTTTTTCGTCGGATTCGAAAATCTAAACTCACAGGAGAACGACCATAAGGTGCCCGAGGCAGCAATAGAACGTTGGAGACAAGTCGGCTGGAGGCAAATGTATTGAATCTCGACGCAATTTGAGTGTCCCATCGTCATTAGAAGGCCCTAAACGTTACAATTAACTATCATTTTTGCGTCGGATTCGATAATCTAAACTCACAGGAGAACGACCATAAGGTGCCCGAGGCAGCAATAGACCCTTGGAGACAAGTCGGCTGGAGGCCGATGTATTGAATCTCGACGCAATTTGAGTGTTCCATCGTCATTACAAGGTCCTGAACGTTACAATTAACTATCATTTATGCGTCGGATTCGAAAATCTACTCACAGGAGAAGTTCATACGGTGCTCGAGACAGCAATATCCCCTTGGAGACAAGTCCGCGGGAGGCCGATGTATTGAATCTCGACGCAATTTGAGAGTTCCATCGGCATTAGGAGGCCCTGAACGTTAAAATTAACTATCATTTTTGCGTAGGATTCGATAATCTAAACTCACAGGAGAACGACCATTAGGTGCCCGAGGCAGCAACAGACCCTTGGAGACTAGTCGGCTGGAGGCCGATGTATTGAATCTCGACGCAATTTGAGTGTTCCATCGGCATTAGGAGGCCCTGAACGTTACAATTAACTATCATTTTTGCGTCGGATTCGATAATCTAAACTCACAGGATAACGACCATAAGGTGCCCGAGGCAGCAACAGACCCTTGGAGACAAGTTGGCTGGAGGCCGATGTATTGAATCTCGACGCAATTTGAGTGTTCCATCGTCATTACAAGGCCCTGAACGTTACAATTAACTATCATTTTTGCGTCGGATTCGATAATCTAAACTCACAGGAGAACGACCATAAGGTGCCCGAGGCAGCAACAGACCCTTGGAGACAAGTCGGCTGGAGGACGATGTATTGAATCTCGACGCAATTTGAGAGGTCTATCGTCATCAGGAGGCGCTGAACGTTACTATTCACTATCATTTTTGCGTCGGATTCGAAAATCTAGACTCACAGGAGAAGGATCATATGGTGCCCGAGACAGCAATATCCCCTTGGAGACAAGTCCGCTGGAGGCCGATGTATTGAATCTCGACGCAATTAGAGTGTTCCATCGTCATTAGGAGGCCCTGAACCTTACAATTAACTATCAGTTTCGCGTCGGATTCGAAAATCTAGGCTCACAGGAGAACGACCATAAGGTGCCCGAGGCAGCAATAGACCCTTGGAGACAAGTCGGCTGGAGGCCGATGTATTGAATCTCGACGCAATTTGAGTGTTCCATCGGCATTAGGAGGCCCTGAACGTTAAAATTAACTATCATTTTTGCTTCGGATTCGATAATCTAAACTCACGGGAGAACGACCATAAGGTGCCCGAGGCAGCAACAGACCCTTGGAGACAAGTCGGCTGGAGGCCGATGTATTGAATCTCTACGCAATTTGAGTGTTCCATCGTCATTACAAGGCCCTGAACGATACAATTAACTATCATTTTTGCGTCGGATTCGAAAATCTAGACTCACAGGAGAACGACCATAAGGTGCCCGAGGCAGCAATAGACCCTGGGAGACAAGTCGGCTGGAGGCCGATGTATTGAATCTCGACGCAATTTGAGTGTTCCATCGTCATTACAAGGCCCTGAACGTTACAATTAACTATCATTTTTGCGTCGGATTCTAAAATGTTGACTCACAAGGGAACGACCACACGGTGCCCGAGGCAGCAATAGACCACTGGAGACAAGTCGGCTGGAGGCCGATGTATTGAATCTCGACGCAATTTGAGAGTTGTATCGTCATCAGGAGGCGCTGAACGTTACTATTCACTATCATTTTTGCGTCGGATTCGAAAATCTAGACTCACAGGAGAAGGATCATATGGTGCCCAAGACAGCAATATCCCCTTGGAGACAAGTCCGTTGGAGGCCGATGTATTGAATCTCGACGCAATTAGAGTGTTCCATCGTCATTAGGAGGCCCTGAACGTTAAAATTAACTATCATTTTTGCGTCGGATTCGATAATCTAAACTCACAGGAGAACGACCATACGGTGCCCGAGGCAGCAACAGACCCTTGGAGACAAGTCGGCTGGAGGACGATGTATTGAATCTCGACGCAATTTGAGTGTTCCATCGTCATTACAAGGCCCTGAACGTTACAATTCACTATCATTTTAGCGTCGGATTCGAAAATCTAGACTCACAGGAGAAGGACCATGTGGTGCCCGAGGCAGCGATATCCCCTTGGAGACAAGTCGGCTGGAGGCCGATGTATTGAATCTCGACGCAATTTGAGTGTTCCATCGTCATTAGAAGGCCCTGAACGTTACAATTAACTATCATTTTTGCGTCGGATACGAAAATCTAGAATCACAGGAGAACGACCATAAGGTGCCCGAGGCAGCAATTGACCCTTGGAGACAAGTCGGTTGGAGGACGATGTATTGGATCGCGACGCAAAATGAGTGTTCCATCGTCATTAGGAGGCCCTGAATGTTACAATTAACTATCAGTTTTTCGTCGGATTCGAAAATTTAAACTCACAGGAGAACGACCATAAGGTGCCCGAGGCAGCAATACACCGTTGGAGACAAGTCGGCTGGAGGCCGATGTATTGAATCTCGACGCAATTTGAGTGTTCCATCGTCATTACAAGGCCCTGAACCTTACAATTAACTATCAGTTTCGCGTCGGATTCGAAAATCAACTCACAGGAGAAGTTCATACGGTGCTCGAGACAGCAATATCCCCTTGGAGACAATTCCGCTGGAGGCCGATGTATTGAATCTCGACGCAATTTGAGAGTTCCATCGGCATTAGCAGGCCATGAACGTCACAATTAACTATCATTTTTGCGTCGGATTCGAAAATCTAGACTTACAAGAGAACGACCATAAGGTGCCCGAGGCAGCATTAGACCCTTGGAGACAAGTCGGCTGGAGGCCGATGTATTGAATATCGACGCAATTTGAGTGTTCCATCGTCATTAGGAGGCCCTAAACGTTACAATTAACTATAATATTTGCGTGGGATTCGATAATCTAAACTCACAGGAGAACGACCATAAGGCGCTCGAGGCAGCATTAGACCCTTGGAAACAAGTCGGCTGGAGGACGATGTATTGAATCTCGACGCAATTTGAGTGTCCCATCGTCATTACAAGGCCCTAAACGTTACAATTAACTATCATTTTTGCGTCGGATTCGATAATCTAAACTCACAGGAGAACGACCATAAGGTGCCCGCGGCAGCAACAGACCCTTGGAGACAAGTCGGCGGGAGGGCGATGTATTGAATCTCGACGCAATTTGAGTGTTCCATCGTCATTACAAGGCCCTGAACGTTACAATTAACTATCATTTTTGCGTCGGATTCGAAAATCTAGACTCACAGGACAACGACCATAAGGTGCCCGAGGCAGCAATAGACCCTTGGAGACAGGTCGGCTGGAGGCCGATGTATTGAATCTCGACGCAATTTGAGTGTTCCATCGGCTTCAGGAGGCCCTGAACGTTATAATTAACTATCATTTTTTCGTCGGATTCGATAATCTAAACTCACAGGAGAACGACCATAAGGTGCCCGAGGCAGCAATAGACCCTTGGAGACAAGTCGGCTGGAGGCCGATGTATTGAATCTCGACGCAATTTGAGTGTTCCATCGTCATTACAAGGTCCTGAACGTTACAATTAACTATCATTTTTGCGTCGGATTCGAAAATCTAGACTCACAGGACAACGACCATAAGGTGCCCGAGGCAGCAGTAGACCCTTGGAGACAAGTCGGCTGGAGGCCGGTGTATTGAATCTCGACGAAATTTGAGTGTTCCATCGGCGTTAGGGGGCTCTGAACGTTACAATTAACTATCATTTTTGCGTCGGGTTCGAAAATCTAGACTCACAGGAGAACGACCATAAGGTGCCCGAGGCAGCAATAGACCCTTGGAGACAAGTCGGCTGGAGGACGATGTATTGAATCTCTACGCAATTAGAGAGTTCCATCGTCTTTAGGCGGCCCTGAACGTTACAATTAACTATCATTTTTGCGTCGCATTCGATAATCTAAACTCACAGTAGAACGACCATACTTGGCCCGAGGCAGCAACAGACCTTGGAGACAAGTCGGCTGGAGGACGATGTATTGAATCTCGACGCAATTTGAGTGTTCCATCGTCATTAGGCGGCCCTGAACGTTACAATTAACTATCATTTTGGCGTCGGATTCGTAAATCTAGACTTACAAGAGAACGCCCATAAAGTGCCCGAGGCAGCATTAGACCCTTGGAGACAAGTCGGCTGGAGGACGATGTATTGGATCGCGACGCGATTTGAGTGTTCCATCGTCATTAGGAGGCCCTGAATGTTACAATTAACTATCAGTTTTTCGTCGGATTCGAAAATCTAGACTCACAGCAGACGAACCATTTGGTGCCCGAGGCAGCAATATCCCCTTGGAGACAAATCGGCTGGTGGACGATGTATTGAATCTCGACGCAATTTGAGTGTCCCATCGTCATTAGGAGGCGCTGAAAGTTACAATTCACTATCATTTTTGCGTCGGATTCGAAAATCTAGACTCACAGGAGAAAGATCATATTGTGCCCGAGACAGCAATATCCCCTTGGAGACAAGTCGGCTGGAGGACGATGTATTGAATCTCGACGCAATTTGAGTGTCCCATCGTCATTAGGAGGCCCTAAACGTTAAAATTAACTATCATTTTTGCGTCGGATTCGATAATCTAAACTCACAGGAGAACGACCATACGGTGCCCAAGGCAGCAACAGACCCTTGGAGACAAGTCGGCTGGAGGACGATGTATTGAATCTCGACGCAATTTGAGTGTTCCATCGTCATTACAAGGCCCTGAACGTTACAATTCACAATCATTTTTGCGTCGGATTCGAAAATCTAGACTCACAGGAGAAGGACCATGTGGTGCCCGAGGCAGCGATATCCCCTTGGAGACAAGTCGGCTGGAGGCCGATGTATTGAATCTCGACGCAATTTGAGTGTTCCATCGTCATTAGAAGGCCCTGAACGTTACAATTAACTATCATTTTTGCGTCGGATACGAAAATCTAGAATCACAGGAGAACGGCCATAAGGTGCCCGAGGCAGCAATTGACCCTTGGAGACAAGTCGGTTGGAGGACGATGTATTGGATCGCGACGCAAAATGAGTGTTCCATCGTCATTAGGAGGCCCTGAATGTTACAATTAACTATCAGTTTTTCGTCGGATTCGAAAATTTAAACTCACAGGAGAACGACCATAAGGTGCCCGAGGCAGCAATACACCGTTGGAGACATGTCGGCTGGAGGCCGATGTATTGAATCTCGACGCAATTTGAGTGTTCCATCGTCATTACAAGGCCCTGAACCTTACAATTAACTATCAGTTTCGCGTCGGATTCGAAAATCAACTCACAGGAGAAGTTCATACGGTGCTCGAGACAGCAATATCCCCTTGGAGACAATTCCGCTGGAGGCCGATGTATTGAATCTCGGCGCAATTTGAGAGTTCCATCGGCATTAGCAGGCCATGAACGTCACAATTAACTATCATTTTTGCGTCGGATTCGAAAATCTAGACTTACAAGAGAACGACCATAAGGTGCCCGAGGCAGCATTAGAC